>NW_010298764.1:17389-52280 GCF_000700745.2 Antrostomus carolinensis | reverse complement strand
ATTCTTCACTCCTCCAGCAAAACAGCCCCAACTCTCTCAGCCTGTCCTCACAGCAGAGGTGCTGTGGGGTCGGAAAAAGCCATTTACCTAGAAGACTGCAATAACACACAGCTTCTGTGCCAGGGTATTTCCCTGGGATGCTCTGGGCCCTGTTTAGCCTGTACCCACCACCAACATGAGACAAGGCATCAAACATGATCCTTCCTCCCATCCTGCTCCAACAAGAGCTTTCTGAGCTGAGCTTACCCCCTCTCTCTGCTTGCTGCCTTTAATACAGCGTGCAGCACAACAGCTGGGAAACCCAATCTGGTCCAAATTTTGTTACAACCCTGCTGGTTTTTATCCTTGTTTACCAGCATTAATTTTAATGGCTTTTTTTTAACTTTGTCCTGAACCAGTCGGAGGAAAATTCCTGCTTACTTGCCTTCTGCAGAACAGCCTGGGTAATTTTCCCTTGTCACATAATGGCCCGCCTGGGCTCCTCAGGAACGACAGCCACACTGTGTACTTTGTTGAGGGCAATAAACTTCCCAAAGCTGGGGGAGGAGGATTTACATATCCCCAAATACACTGTCTGTCCCTTTTCTTGACTTGTGCTGGTCCCATGGGTAGAAATTTCTTCCTCCTGTCCAGTATGGAAGGGAACTACTGAGCCTGCACTAAGGAAATGTAATGCTTCTGGGTAAAGTGGCAACCTCCCCATGTCTGGGCAGCTTTGGGCTGGGTTCATCACGAGCAATCAGCATCTTATTTTCCCCTGGAATCATTACAAATCGCTGTAAAACAGGTTCTGAAAGAGATAACGGTGCCAGAATATGCCTGGAGAATGTTTCAGAGAGGTGGGGAGCAGGAAGAGAGGATGCCCTGTTCTCCATACCAGCCCTCTGCACAGACAGGGGCACTGGCCCAACAGGCAGTGCTGTCCCATGTGTCTCACACACCTTTATTCATAGCAGGGAGCAGAGGTGAGGAGGATGCAATGCCTGAGCCACTCTTCTCACCTCCAGCTCCTTACAGCTACCATCCTGGTTTTCTGAAGGAGACATCACAGCTCCATCCAGGCTGAGCTCTGCAGGGGAGAAAGAAACTGTTCTCCCCTTTACTAATCTGATGCTGTGAGCTGTGGTCCCTCTCCTTTCACCACCTCACAGAAAGGTGTGATGACTCAGGCCATGGGAAGGAAGAGAAACACTCAGGTCTCTTTCAGAACCTTTCTCTCCCTGTTAAAAAAAAACAGTGCAACAGCTCTTTCCCCAGAGAAATGCAAGGGATCAATTCAAGCATGTTTCCAAAATCTTCTGTCTCTGACAGCATAAAAAAAGGAATATGGATACACAAAGAGAAGCTATTTGATGTATCACAGGATACCCATATTTTAAAAGTACAGATGTTCCCTCCATGTTCCAAGGGACAATTTGGAAGACAGAGGGCTCAAAAAATCCCACTATATCCAACCACAAGCACCTGGGCTGCTGTAGAGAGAGTGTTGCCATGGAAAGATGAGGAAGGCAGCAGTTAGATGGCTGGAGTATTCCTACCAATTAACATGAAGAATTTTGACTGCTTTGCTGTGTTTTCAGTGAGAGCCTAGCAACCACCTCAAAAGTGTTATTCACATACCTGAGAAGTGTTTAGCAGGGTCACATGGCTAGTAAACTATGTAAGCAGGGATGGATAGCTCTTCAGATAAGGCCCATGGGCACACAACATGTGTGCAGCTTGGACACCTCAAATCCTGCTCCAGCAAGCTCATGTGCTAAGTGCAAGCAGTCATCAGATCACACGGGACACCAGAGCAAGATCACAGGGTGAGGGAGAAGGTGACGCGCAGGAGGCAAAGCCAAAGCTGCAGGGAAGAGAAGACCTGAAGAAGGAACCAGATGTCTTATGTTCATGGGGAAAAACAGGGCAGCTTGTCATTGCTCAGTCCAGAGGTCCCAGCTGGAGAATTCCCATCACTGGTAATGTGGGGATACACACACGCTGCATGGGCTCACTTCAAATGTATTTTTTCCACAAAAACTCCTGCTACTCTGCCCTGATAAACCAGAAGAAGAAACAAAACCTCCAAGACACTTTGAGTGACCTAGAGTCAGAGGCCACAGCATCCTACTTTGTTCCATCCTCCTTGTAAATGATGGAAGTAAAGGCAGATATGCCAATCTCACCTCTCCCACAAAAGGGGCACTACAAACTGACAAAGAACAGCTTCTGCCCATTCATTAACTTCTTGGCATTAATTGATTTCTCTCCAACCAAGCCATAAAACCCAAAGCTGCACGCAAACAACATCCTAAAATATCCTTGTAAATCTGAGCCACTACATTCATTAATTACAACCCAGTGATAGCTCAGGCCATTAGTTCTGGATGGTAACTTCATTTATTCCCATGTTAATGCTCGATGTCAGTGGTTATCTCATTACCACTCTATTACTTACCTACTTAATCCATCATCACAACCCAGGCCAGAAGGGAGGAGCAGAGTTTGCCCTGCATCTGTAGGAAGACAATGCATCAAGTGTAGAGCACCTAGGAATGACAAACAAAACACTTCTCTAATCTGCAGCTGGGGTTAGATCTATTAAGAGGAGGAAATGACATAGACAAGTGTTGTTAGGAACATAAACACATTCCAACTTTGAAAAATTGTGGGTATTGAGGATTAAGTTTCCTATTAAATCAGAACCAAAAGCTTTGTAAGAAATTGAAGTGTATAATAGCAGTCATACAAAAAGAAATTACCTTAACTCTGCGCTCCTACTCCTTGGACTCTCCCTCCTCCAAACCCCAGGTTAGATTCAAACAGTTTCTGCCCTTTGCATGCTAAATGCTTTGAAAGGCAGGTCAAAGTACGGCCAGTGGGAGCTGCTGCTACCTGATGAATGCTCCAGAAAACACACAGGTGGCATTGCAGATACCGTTAGCTCTGAGTGCTAGTGAAAACACACCTAGAGCCATGGAAAGATACAATAGTTATTGACATTTCAATGTACACCCAGCTGGAGCTTCTCCTGTTTGGTGAGAAGGTGCTTCTAAAAATGTGCTTTTTATCACACCTGCCTCCCCCCTGCCTGTCCCAGGACTTACTCCACTCACTGATCCAGCCCCATGGGTCTGATCAAGGTGTTTCAGCACAGCAAGATGAGCAGCTTCCCCTCATTCCCTCTTCCTTCCCCCCAAAGAGCTTGTTGGAGAGAGAGTTTCAACCTTCCCCTGCTTGACTGAGAAAAAGGGAAGCCCTTTTCATGTTGGCAGGCTGTGAAACCAAGGTGTGAGCTGAGGAAAGGGTTCAAATGGACATCTCCCTTGCAGTAAGGCAGGTTCTCTTAAAAGCAAAGTGCCTCTGCTCTGCCCAGACATGATGCCCACACAATAGGGCAGGTGACTGTGGGTTTTACGGCTTTTAAGTGACACGATATGGAAGGATTGAAATCTTCTACTGTGGAAGAAACTGATGCCACAAAAGCAGGGTAGAGCGATAAGACACAGCCCCAAGATGATGTCAGGAGTGAAATATCAATATTTTCTTCTGTGACCAGTAAGCCTCCAGCTAACACGCCTGCACCGGCAACAGTGGGCTCTAAATGGTGCTGTGCCAGAATAAGTGACAGGACAAGCCTGCAAGATGCCACAATCAGATGTAATTAAAATACCTTTGCTGCCCTGCTTTCCATCCCCTCGGCAATGAAATCCATTACAGAATGTGGAGAGAAAATTGTTTAAAATGTCCCTGAAGCTGAGTTGTTGACACTAGCGTAGACAGATGGACTTTGATATACCCTTGATTAAACAGCTTTCTGCAGAAGGCAAAGAGGGCAGGAAAGGAGGTGGGTGATGAGCCAGAGCACCGTCCTAGAAACAGTGGCTATTGCCCAGGGAAAGCAAGTGCTGCTGCAGGGGAAAGCTGCCCCATCAACCAGCCAGAGGCTAAAACAGCTTCATTCTCTTTGGAAGCAGGCTGCAATCCTCTGCTCCAGCGCTAGGCTCCTGTCCCTGAGCTCTCTGCTCTGAGTCAGGCCAGCAACACCACACACATCGCTGCTTCCAGCCTCTGATGAAAGGCTGCGGTGAAAGAAAGGAACAGAAAGCCTCACACGGTGCTCATCCAGTAGCAGAGCCAGCCAATCTTTGGTAGGTCGTGGGGAACAGGAGAGGTGCCTGAGGACTGGAGGAAAGCAAATGTCACTCCAGTCTTCAAAAAGGGCAAGAAGGAGGACCTGGGTAACTATAGCCCAGTCAGCCTCACCTCCATCCCTGGAAAGGTGACGGAACAACTTATCCTCAGTGCAATCTCTAGGCATATCAAGGATAAGAGGGTCATTAGGAGCAGTCAGTGTGGTTTTGTCAAGGGGAAGTCATGTTTAACCACCCTGATAGTCTTTTATGAGGACATAACCAGGTGGAGAGAAGATGGCAGAGCAGTGGATGTGGTTTATCTTTGATTTCAGCAAAGCATTTGATACCGCCTCCCACAGCATCCTCGCAGCTAAACTGAGGAAATGCGGACTGGATGATCAGGTAGTGAGGTGGATTGTGAACCGGTTGAAAGGAAGAAGTCAGAGAGTGGTGGTGAATGGGACAGAGTCTAGTTGGAGACCTGTGTCTAGTGGGGTCCCTCAGGGGTTGATACTGGGACCAGTACTATTCAATATATTCATTAGCGACCTGGATGAGGGAGCAGAGGGCACTGTCAGCAAGTTTGCTGATGACACAAAGCTGGGAGGAGTGGCTGACACACCAGAAGGCTGTGCTGCCATCCAGAGAGACCTGGACAGGCTGGAGAGCTGGGTGGGGAGAAATTTAATGAAATACAACAAGGGCAAGTGTAGAGTCTGACATCTGGAAAAGAACAACCCCAGGTACCAACCAGGTTGGGGACAGACTTATTGGAGAGCAGCATAAGGGAAACAGACCTGGGAGTCCTGATGGGCAGCAGGATGACCATGAGCCAGCACTGTGCCCTCGTGGCCAGGAAGGCCAATGGCATCCTGGGGTGCATTAGAAGGGGTGTGGTTAGTAGGTCAAGAGAGGTTCTCCTCCCTCTCTACTCTGCCCTGGTGAGGCCACATCTGGAATACTGTGTCCAGTTCTGGGCCCCACAGTTCAGGAAGGACAGGGAACTGCTGGAGAGAGTCCAGCACAGAGCCACCAAGATGATGAAGGGAGTGGAACATCTCCCTGATGAGGAAAGGTTGAGGGAGCTGGGGCTCTTTAGCTTGGAGAAGAGGAGACTGAGGGGTGACCTTATTCATGTTTATGGCAAATATGTAAAGGGCAAATGTCAGGAGGATGGAGCCAGGCTCTTCTCAGTGATGTCCAACAGTAGGACAAGGGGCAGCAGGTGCAAGCTGGAGCAGAGGAGGTTCTATGTAAACATAAGGAAAAACTATTTCACTGTGAGAGTGACAGGACACTGGGACAGGCTGCCCAGAGAGGCTGTGGAGTCTCCTTCTCTGGAGACATTCTAAACCCTCCTGGATGTGTTCCTGTGTGACCTCCTGTAGGTGTTCCTGCTCTGGGAGGGGGTTGGACTAGATGATCTTTAGAGGTCCCTTCCCATCCCTGACATTCTGTGATACTTTCATTTTCCATAGAGTTACACCACACGGGGAGGATTCTCCAGGATACAGTAGGACACACTGGCTCCAAGTGCAGTTTTCCCAATAGGCATTTATAACATCTCTCTCTTCCTCATTCTCTCACACACAGATGCTCTTGGATTGATAAGGATTGAACTCCCTTGGCAGAGGGGAGCAAAGATAAAGTCTTCTCCCTGGCCATCTATTTATATCAAGCTGGTAGGAACTCATTACCTTTAACATCTCTGGCACGCACAGCTGTAATCAGCCATCAGGCTGGGAAGTTATTAGGGGTGAGCAAAAAGGAGCCAAAAACCACATTAACCCTGTTTTCTCAGGGAAGAAAACGAAAGGCAAGAAGAAAGGGCAGCTGATCTGTCCAGCTCTTGGAGACCTCAGAAAGAGGAAGTCCAGGTAGGACAGAGGGTCAAGCATCACCCAGAAGCTCAGAGCATGGCATGAAGATACCTACTGCACCCAGAGCTGAGATTAAATTAAATACATTCAGTGAGCACACAGGCTCTGCAACCCAAGGTGCTGCAGGTATAGGTGTGGGTCAGGGAGCTATACAACCTCATGACCACTTCTGGCCAGTCCTGTGCCTGTGCAATTCTGGCCCTTTCTGGTGGCCAAGAGCTCTGCAATTGCTCTTATCTGGTAGAGAAAGCTCACAGGCACATCCCACAAGAGAAAAGGCTTTTGTGTCAAATATTTCTCAGGCTTTGTGTACAAAGATATTTCATAGAAGACTCCAGATCAGGAAGGAATTCTAAATCAGAAAGTATAAGATCCTCAGTATCACCCACTCCTGCCATAATAAAGCCCCTGTTTTTGCATAACATTTGTCTCTCTTTCCTAATCTACTTCAGATGGTTCAAGCAGAGGCTTGAAATTTTTAATTGTCCCTGTTCCCTCTCACAATCTGAAAGAAACTGAGGCAAGCAGCAAGAATTCCAAACCCAGCATCCACCTTATTATTTTTCTGGGGCTTTCCTAAGAGTGCCCTGTGCAAACCTGGCACTTGTGAACCCTCAGCTGCTTGCTTTTATATACACTTGGAGACTGAGGTGGCTTTTGGTTCCAGCTCTGCTCAATGCAATACTCAAGAGTCGTGGTTCATAACCACAGTAGCAATGATCTTTAGATCTGCAAATAGCTGAGGGGCAGCCGAGTTCCCTTCTGAGTCATCAGAAATCCAACCCCGTGCTAACAAATGAACGGCCCAGCCAGCCGCAGAGAGCGCCACGTCTCTACCTTCCCTGCAGCGCTTTAGTCTGAGTAAGTACAATCATGTCTCCAACAAGAAAGCAGGTGTTTTAAAAACGTGTTCACCAATGCATTTCAATTAACAAGGTTTTTAAATACCATTTCACACCCAACCCAAGTGAAAATGCAATTGCATCTCAGACAGAGAGGAGTGCCCTTCCATGGGGTATTACAGCCACTTGTAGCCCTCATTTTTGCACCTGGGAAAGGATTGGTAGGGGGAAGCAGCTTTATCCAAAGGCTGCCTTAAGCAAAGTCTCACATCCTTTAAAATAGGGCAAGGAGGTCACATTTACCGCTTAGCAGTTTTTGTCTCTCAAAAAGTCATTACTCAAAACTTACCACGACTATGTGCGTGCGGGCACCCGTGCACGGCCGAAGGAGCAGTTGGTCCTTGCCTTGGTCTCTGACAGTCCGTTCAGAAACTGACATTTGAGCATTTTATTCCCCCTGCAAACAAAACACATCAGTTGAGCTACTCCCAGGGAAGTAGCAGGACCAGAGCAAATTCGTAGAAAAAGCCTTGGCAGCGTTCCCTCCGCTCTGAGGCTCTGAGCAAGACGGAGTAACAGAGCACGACACATGGAGCAACAGAAGCTGAACGACGCACATGTTACTGCAAACAAAATTAACAATATTAGGGGGGTGTGGGGGAAGGAAAAGCACTTGGTAAGAAATATTTATTAAAACACAATCTTATCCTCATCTGACCCTAATTCCGATTAAAGGAAACTGGACAGACTGGGCATAGCTGCTGGGGCATTCAGGCAATATCACTCATCATCCATGTCTAGGAGGTCCCACAATGACCCCCTTGCTTTTCCTCTGGCAATCTTAGATGCGTTGGTTTAAGTCACCAATATTTTTAAGGCCACTCAGCCCCACTCTCCAGACTGCCAGACTCCTCTGATGTAGTCAAGGCACCTTCCAGTCACTCCAGACAGAATCCCAGACCAGCTAGCTCACCATGCATCTTGTCCCCCAGTGCCTGTCTTGGATACAAAAGGACACTCTAGTCCTGCAAACCTTGTAGAAGATCTCATTCTACATGTCTTCAATCAAGATCAGCAAGGGATGTGCTTCCCATCCAAGCAAGCCTATTGAGCTGGTGTGCCCCATAAAGAGGAGAGATAAATCTGCTGCCCCCCAAATAGGGACTGGAGCATCTCTCCTATGAGGACAGGCTGAGAGAATTGGGGCTGTTCAGCCTGGAAAAGAGAAGGCTCCGGGGAGATCTTATAGCGGCCTCCCAGTACCTGAAGGGGCTACAAGAAAGCTGGGGAAGGACTTTTCATAAGGGCAGTTAATGACAAAACAAGGGGAAATGGGTTTAAGCTGAAAGAGGGGAGGTTTAGATGAGATATTAGGAAGAAGTTCTTCACAGTGAGGGTGGTCAGACACTGGAACAGGTTGCCCAAGGAAGCTGTAGATGCCCCCTCCCTGGAAGTGTTGAAGGCCAGGTTGGATGAGGCTTTGAGCAACCTGGTCTAGTGGAAGGTGTCCCTGCTGATGGCAGGGGGGTTGGAACTGGATGAGCTTTAAGGTCCCTTCCAACCCAAACCATTATATGATTCTATAACCCAAGTATGCCTGCCTTACCAGTCAGTAGTTACACCACTATTTCACAGGAGTACTGGGAAGACCAGATTTTATTGAGTTGAGGAGCCATGTGCATAAGAAACCCTGGGAAAGCTAGACACGTGCTGAGCAGTTTGACAGACTCATGAAAAAGGCCAGGGTTGCTGACCGTCCAGCAATCAAAGGGCTTGGTGCAGCATCCCTTATCAGTCCCTGTCCATCAAGCCTAGCCACAAGGCATAATAATATTCCTTAAATAAGTTTTATATTTTAAAAGGAATGAAAAACCAGGGGGTAGAAGAATGCTGTAATGGGAGGGAAGAGGTGAAGTTCAAGCACTGTAAGAAACCCTAAAGACAAACACACATTTCACATTTTGAGATCTGTAAGAGAGCTGATTTTTCTGTTCCTCAGCTTCAATCACCTCTCTTTGCTAGTGAGATTTGGCACTAGCCCAGGTCTCCTGAGGAAGCCGAGGCAAGGATTTTCCAAAGGATTTGTCACCCACATCTACTCCCTCAACTCTCCCTTGGGGATTTTCTAATGAGAAAAGTTCTCCTTTGAAAAAAAAAAAAATAAATAAATCTGCCTTTGAAAGACTGAGCCATGGCCACGAGAAACCCAAGAGCAATATTTCTACCTCAGACCTAGCTCCAAGCCCGGTGTTTGCCTGCAAGCCTTGCTGCCCTCCACCTGTTTAAGGAGGATGTTTCCATTATTGTTCAACTTGCAATGAGTTTAGCTTCATGTCCTTCAATGGATTATTTTTATATTTAATGTCCTCTCCTCTCCTCCTCTTCTTTTTATAGACTGGTAATCCAAGTCCCTTGGTAAGGCTCTGTAATCTTGATCAGATTTTAATCGAAGAAAGCCAGATCTTCAGCTTGCCAGTATTGATGCACCTGCCTTTAAATATTTGAACGATGCCGATTTACTCCAGCAAGGCGCTGGCCCCATCCTTTCAGAAAATTTAAATTCTGTCCTATGCATCAAGCTAAAACAACAAGACAGAACAAGCAACCCGCTGTGAAGGGGTTTTAGTTTATAAAACCAATACCCAGGATTTCAGAATTAAATGAAAATCTGAGATAATCCCTCCTGAAATCCAGCCTGGGAAAAGCACTCCGGACAGATCAGTATAAAGTAACTTCTTAAAACACACTTTTTCTTCTTGTGAAATCTACCAGCAAGTTGGAGTCGAGGGGAAATTACCCACAATGCCTCACTCCTTGACATGACTCGGAGAATTCACATCTAGAAAAATGCGTCTTTTACCCGTGTAGGCTTCCCCAGGATGGACCTGCTTCTGCTTTGTTCAGCAATGACCCTTGCAGCACTGCCAAAAACCTCAACTTCCCAAATCAGCATATTAGTTGGAAAATAATGAGATTTCTGGAATATGAAATGTTGGCTCTATTTTCCTTACCTTTCAAGATGCTATCTGCCAGCTTGCCTCCACAGATTACAAAGATAAAAAAGCACTTAGATGAAAGACAGCCTCATCTAATCACCTTACTCCAGGAGACAGGTTTGAGGTGGAGATGGGGGCTGTCCCACAGAACTTGTCAGTATTTGGACTGCAAACAGTGTCCAAGTGAAGCCAGAAATAGATGATTGTCTACAAGACTCCCCTAAGGGCAAGACAAGCCATTACATTGATTTACTTCCACATTTGGGGGTAAACTCTTGAGAAACATCAGGGATTTCACAGGTTCTCTTTGGTCATTCCCACTGAGACAGAGGCTGAATCAAAGGCAGCATGTCTTGTACTTACACAAGCATCAACCTGAGGAGCAGCAGCACGTTGCAGTAAATCTGCATTTCCATCCTTACTGCTAGGAGGTCATAAGGTCTTCAGGGTTTGTCAGAACCACACTTTAGTTTAGGCCTAGTTTTGAAAAGGAGGCGAACAACTTGAGGACCTCAGTCCCTCCTTCCCGCAGGAGGTTGAGATTTCCTACTAACCTTTTCCAGCTGTTGGCTGGACCTGCCCTCCCTTCTACCTCCAGCTGGCTTAGCTAACGAGCAGGCAGGCTGGGATCCAAATCTCTCCTGCTAATGACTGTTATAGAACCATGGAATCATTTTGGTTAGAAAAGACCTTTAAGATCATCAAGTCCAACTGTAAACCTAACACTACCAAGTCCACCTCTAAACCATGTCCCTAAGCACCACATCTAAATGTCTTTTAAATACCCCTATGGATGCTAACTCCACCACTTCCCTGGGCAACCCCTTCCAATGCCTCAGATCCCTTTCAGCAAAGAAATTCTTCCTCACATCCCATCTCAACTGCCCTGGGTACAACTTGAGGCCATTTCCTCTTGTCCTGTCCCTTGGTCCTTGGTTGAACAGACCCACCCCCACCTCTCTCCACCCTCCTCCAAGGGACTTGGACAGAGCCAGAAGGTCTCCCCTCAGCCTCCTTTTCTCCAGGCTCAACAACTCCAGTTCCCTCAGCCACTCCTCAGAAGACCTGTGCTCCAGACCCTTCACTACCTTTGTTGCCCTTCTTTGGACACGCTCCAGCACCTCAATGTTATTGTCATCCTGCTCCACAACTAAATGTCTTGGTTTTGCTCTCCACACTCCAAAGTCAAAGTGTATCAAAGCTGAGAGGAATATAATCACTCCCTTGCAAGAGCCCAAGACACAGCCCAGCCCTTGAACTGGACTTGCATCCATATCATGTCCTTCATGCAAGTCCAGTAAAACCAGTGACCCATTCAACTACATAAATATGACAGGATTAGATGCTGCCCTGCTAGGGACAAATCCATGGGACAGTGTCATTATGATGTTATTACTTATTAAGGGAACCAAAACCAGGCTGGGTATTAAAAAAATATGAGTCAGCTGATGGTTGTAAGGAGAAATTACAAAAAGGCAGAGCTTGGGGTGAGGCAAGAGCAAGGACTTTGTTTCTTTCCCCAGGGCTCCTCCACAGCCCTGTGAGTAGAAGAGTGCTCCACTGGACACAACCTCAGCAACTCCTTCCCATACAGAAGGAACACTAAACCATCAGCAAAGCCCTGGTGCCACAGGCTAACCCCAAACACTGCAGGGTGTTTAAATCCAAGTCACTGGTGGCTCTTCTAGTCTCCATGCTTGCCAGACAAGCAACCCACATGGCATGGATTCAACTGCAAGCAGACACCTTGGGAAAGCTACAGCAAACCAGCTAAGGTGGGACTCAACACAGGTTGCATATTAATAGGCATGGCACGCATATTAATCCACCCTGTAAACAGTCTTATGACAGAGCCTATGTGGAGAGCATCTGCAGGGGGGTTAACGAGCTTCAGTCCCTGCAAGCAGACCATCTTTTGTCCTTTCAGATTAGCTCACCCAAGCATTCCTGATTTGAGACACAGGTTCCTACAACAGATGGTCTTATTAGTGTCTGTGTGGTGACAAGGAGACAACAACAGGCGGCCTAGACAGTAACTGAAACACTTCACCCCACTTGCCCCAAACCAGGTTCAAGATCATGCCAAGGGCAACCGGGATCAAAGTACAAAAAAGATGTCATGCATAAGTAATCCAAATTATCCTCACATGCTTTCTGCACTGTTCAGATCTCAGCTGGAATATGTTGTCCAGTTTGGGATGCTGATCTCCAAGATGGTATGAACAACTGAAGACAGTCCAAAGGAGACAGACAACAGTGCCTGGAAATCTATAGGAGATAGTTGACAGGGAGAGATGGAAAGCAGCTGTGATGCTCAGTCTAGAGTGGATGAAGACATGATTACAGTCTTCAGACAAGCAAAAAGGAAATGAGAAGAAAACCCCCCACCTTTCCCCACCTGTGGAAAGGACAAGAAATCCTAAGCTTAATTTTAAACAAGGAACCTTTCAGTCAAGCATTAAATAAACTTTCCAAGTGTACGCAGAGTAAAAGCACTAGACAGCTGTCAGATCTCCACTGCTTTCTTCAAAACATCCACAGTTAAATTAAACCCTTTGGTCTACGCTACAGAAGACCCCATAACTCAGCCATGAAGCAGTCAAGAGAGTTACGAGCTCATTCTGCACTGTGACGTGGGGAACAGATAGTCCAACGCCAGTGAAAAAGAAATTAATTTCTAGCTCATCATATAAAACACAAAAAAAACTCCAAAAAGTCACACAGCAGCTGCTGCTTAGAGGGACCTTTAAAAACCCTTCCAGTGTGAAAAGGCCAGCGGGGAGGGAGCTGGCTTTGAGGGCTGGCAGGAGCTGGGGGAATGGAGAGGAAAAACCCACAGCAAAGCTGGGCTTGCTAGGGTTGTGGCAAACAGATTGAGAAGAGCAGAGCAGCAATGCCCACCTGCCCAAGCAAAGCCCTGCTGAAGTCAAGAGGGTGCTCCAAGAGTGTTCAAAGCTGTATGCTGTGGTGACCCACTCACCACACACTGCTCAGCTGTGCCATCAGCAAGAGGGGCCTCGTGCCCTCACAGGACTTCCCATGGAGTCTCGGATGCTCTCTCCTCCAGCACATGCAAGCCTCGCTCTTAGCTGGTGGCTCTGTCATTCACCTGTGCTGAGACAGTCCTGTCTCCAGGTCAGGCCATTTCCATGCTGTAGCTCAGGGCTAAGCCTCCAAGCTGACTCTAGCACTTCGTGGGTGCCAACACAAGGCAGGAGCACACAGTTGGGTGCTCTCAGCAGCCAGAGGAGAAAGGTTTGAGATGTCCATGTCCAATCAAATAAAACAATACATGTATTTATACATATCCAACCAAATTAGTTACATATTTTTATATATACAACCAAACAAATCACAAGTAAGGAAGTTCTTCAAGCCTGAGGGAAACCTGGGTCCCCCCCAAACTCTCCTGAACTTTACTTTCCTTGGAACATGGGCAGGAGCCCAGGTTTCCACCATCCTCCTTGGATTTTTGTCCTGGCTGCCTGCTGACCTCTCATGCAAGTGAAAAATACAGGCACTTTGTTGGCTGCCTCATCATGGGCCTACCATGTTTCAGATACATTGGCTGGAACCAATTCCTGCATCCTATCTTCAAATTTGTCCAAGCCAAAACTACTCCTTGTGCTTTGTGGCCCAAACCTCCCTGGATTTGAGCTCTTCATATATTTCTAGCTGGATCTGGAATTCAGGGAGCTGAGAGATGCTTGGAGAAACCAAACTCTGGCTATTTGCCTTGGTACTCCTCAGAAAACACAGCTTGATGCAGATCCATGATAAAGCCTAACCAACAGATGGAGAGTCCCCTAGTGATGCAGACAAGGTTTGCAGCAAGTTTCACTCCAGATCTAGCCATTCCTGCATGCCAGACCTAAATTTTAAGCCCAGAAATATTCCTCCTGAGTTTCTTCTCCCACACTGACTTGTGTTTGTCTGAGGCTTGGCTCAGACCATCACGCCCACTGTATCTGCAAGACTAAGCGCAGTCAAAGTCAGCTCACCTGAGAAGAAACTTCTTGACCTCTTCCACCACTCCTTTCCTCCTGTGCATCACAGGGAGACCATGAGACACGTCTGCAGTGAACTATTATCCTCTGTGCTCTGCCTCCTGCTTTGTTTATAGAGAGTTTGAGGAGATTTGTGGGCCTGGTGATGAATTATAGAGAGGAAGACAAACATATTTTACTGTTCTGGGCAAGGAGTGCTGGAATCCCGTGGACATCTGGAGGAAGTATTTGCAGAAAATTAACATTGTTTGTCATTTGCATGATCAACTTCTGGATCTCAAATGAATGATAGGAAGAAACCGGTGGGAGATGTTCATTATCCCTGATGGAGTGAAGCCCCTTGACATGACGCTAAGGTCGCCATGATCTACGGACCTGCTGACTGACAACTCCGAGTGCTCTGAAATTGAACACACAATATAACTGGGGGCGTAAGCGATCTGCCACATTAAATGCCGAGGCGTTAATAATTGTTGCTTGCCTCTGATTGCCGGAGTTTCGGATGCACTTGTTCTGGTTGTCTCATAGGGCATGCACGTTAACTCCTTCCTGACTCATTTCAGAGGACACAAAATTCAGGGAGGCACCTGTAGGTATCCAGGCAGCCTCACGGATTAAAACTTCCAGGTTTTCTTGTTTATCTCTTCATGTGCCTTTCGGGAACGTGCTCTCAGCAGCTCCCTGACACAGATTCCCCACCTCTGCCTCAGGAGCAGTTACAAATCCCAAGCGGCGGCAGATGACGTGGTTTCATCAGCCCTGCAAGGGTGACACTCCAATTCACAGCATGGCAGAGAAGCCCTCAAATTCTTCCCAGCACCACAGTGCAGCACACCTCGTTCCTCTGTATGTTAATGTTTGCCGCCTGGGAGCTAACTTCAGGTTTTTTCCTTGCGGCTCTAACATGTACTGATGCCAGGGAGCAGCTTTTCTCCAGAGCTGGGAGCACCACTAGCTGCAGGGCAGGGTGGCAGGTGCCCAGAGGAATGGTGTCTGAGAAACATCATCTTGCTTAGATACGGCTCTTGGTCTCTCAGCATCTCAGTTTCTTCCTTTGAGAAACTGAAATATGCTTTGATCTGTTTCGGAATTGTTGCTTCTGAGTCAGTGTTTCCTAAATTGGGGGGGTGAGGTCCTCTCTGCTTCCCAAGGAAAGAGGCACAGTTGAGGTGCAGGAGGAACGTGAGGTCTCTGCAGAGGTGCGATGCAGGTGCCTCAGCCGTGGCAGTCTTATTAGAGAAGGAGGCAAAAAAAAGCAGGGGGCACCTGGGCCTGGATCAAATTCACTCACAGAAGCACTGCCTCAAGTGCTTTTAGAAGCTCCTCTAAATTCATTTCCCAGTGCTTTTACCCCCCTACCTCTAAGTAGAGAGTGCAGCACTCCCCCCCTTCCCCAGCAGCCCTGTGAGAAGACAAATTCACAAACATTTCTAAGGCAAGAAAGTAGGAGAATGTATATTTGCTGTAAGATGTAAAGAATAACCCAAACGTTTTGGTCACCAGGACCACCCCAGCATCACCACCTGATGAGGAAAGCAAGGGAAGTCCTCTGCTGTGAACCTCAGCCTCCCCAGGAGCACGAGGGAGTAGGGATCTGAGGAGAGATAATTACACTGACAGTATTCTCTGCACAAAGGTACTGCAAAAATATGCTGACACCTTTCCTTGTATCAAACGAAGCGCTGCGCTGATTAACGCAGGTGGAAAAATTCATCCCCTGCCTTTCGGAAACATCTCCAGGCCATGAAGCGATGAACAAGTGGATGGAGGGATGCAGCTTGATTTCGCCTGGGAGACAGGGGATGAGAGCATCCTATAGATTTGGAGCAGGCGTAGGAAAGCCAGCACCGTACCCACCCGCACTCTGTCAACAACTGCAGCTCAGGGGATGGCTCCAGTCCAAGCTCTGAACCCCCTTACTGGGACCTGGAGCTGAAACAGGGAAGAAAAATGAGCACCTGGAAGTCCATACGAATCAGCTAATGCTGCAGGGCTGTCAGTCATGTGCTAATACCCTTAGCTAAAGAAACATATTGATCCTGATTGCCTGGAATTGCACTTGAAAAAGGCTGGGTGACATTTCCAAGGAGATACGAGCTACTTTCAAGTCAATTAGCAGCATCGAGGATTCATGCCGAAGGGACGCACTCACCTCCGAGGAATGCCAGGAGAGAATGAGAATTGAATTAAGTCTTTTCATACATGGAGAAACAAATCCTTTAATGGCCTGTAACAGCTGATGGGACACCCAGGGTCGCCAAAAGCATGCTGGCAGCAGCTAGGTGAAGAAGTATCCCTGTGATGAAGCTGAGGGCTGCACAGCAGCTGAATCCTTGCTAAAGGCCCAGGAGGGCATGCAGAGCCACACAGGGTAATCCTCTAGATAAGGGAGCAGAGGGAAGCAAAAAGTTTAAGTTCCATGTCAACAATGCATGTGAAGCTCTTCATTCCTCTCCAGGAGGTATGTGACCTCCTCTGGGGCTCAACGGGATCACCACAGCCAGCAGCATCTCACATACGACTGAGCAGTACATGACCCTCGTGGAACAGGCATTTAAATGAGCTCTTTTGCCTGCTGCCTTCCCCGGAAAATTCCTTCCTCATATGGATCCCAGAAGACTCCTTCAGAGCCCAGGATCCCAGGCAGGTTTGAAACCAGCACAGCAAATGCAAAAGCAGAGAAATTAGGGTAACTCTACAATCCGTCTGATTTTTCTACTTGCAGGTGCTCTGACCCATATTTAGTTTCCATGGTTCCTTTTATGTTCCTATAAACATGAAGCTTGTACCTGAAATTCAAGGCTTTCTGGACAGCTTTACAGAGATGATTTCCTGCTCTCTCACAGCAACTGCAGTCATTCTGTTTCATAAGCCAAGGAGCACAACCCTTCAATCCCTGTGCAGGAGGGTGAGGAGCTCCAGTGAAAAGCCTTTCAATCCATTCAGCAAGGTGAAAGTGACCCTACCAGCTACAGAGTGACCGAGAAGCCTCAGACCTGAACACATCCCAGGAGTATTTGAATCTTCCTCAGTGTGGCAATAGTGGGGGAAGAAAAAAAAAGACAAAAAAAAGAGGAAAAAGAAACCAGCCTCAGTTCTGCAATGAGCTCTGCAAACTCGCAGACACTGTGGGGTTCCTTGTGAGAGCATCTCTCAGTCACGAGTCCAAAGCCATCTTCAACATACTGGTGACATTTGGAGGCCCCAGAAATGCCAGCATGTTCTTCTGAGTGGTGGTCCAGCCCAGGGAAGGATCCCTTTGCCCCCATCTTCCAAAGCCAAATAGTTCAGCCTAAGACTAAGAGCCAAATCATCTCCTCAACCCCTTCCTCATCCAGCCACCTACACCAGGGATGCTGCAGCAACAGCTCTACCAGGGCTAATCCTCCCAGCAGGAAACCATCGCTGCTGCAGCAGCAGAGCAGCACAAGTTTTAATGGGTGCATAATCACACGATTTGCTACCCATCCTCACCACGATGCAACTTTTCCTAATCCAGCACAACCAAGACCTTTTCAGTGCTCTCCTGCCTTTCCCTCTTCCCCTCTTTTCCCTACTGCCACAGTCCTGAACCAAGGAATAGAGATTGCCAACTCGAGTCCCAAAGGAAATCAAATGGCAGTTGTTCCTTTCAACTCAGCTGAAGAAAAGAGCCCGTGTTAATAAAACGGCAGGCTTCCAGCAGAATAAATGAATCTCCTAATAGCCCCTGCAGACAGGAGGAGGCTTGGGAAATGGATTCTCCCATGGGTGCACCATGGAGTGTCCCTCCGAGTTTTTAACCAAGTGTTTTCTCATCAGAGATCCCCGCACGGCCAGTGATTTTCCAGGGCAGAAAACGAAAGCAGAATCCCGACACACTTCCAACAAGTCCTGCAGAGCCAGAGCCCCCATTCTTTTGGTGACAGAGATGATGCACGCCTTGGATCACAAGCATCTATCCAAAACACAGCCAAAAAGCTGAAGAAACACGTTTTCAGTAGAACAACACAGTGCAGGGTGTCAGGCTCATTTTGCAAGGACTGGTAGGAGCCTGGATCTCAATTAAAGCTAGCATGGCTCAAAAATAGCCAGCCCATAACATACAGCATGGGTCATGTTACTGAGAGCACCTGAGAAACACAAACCTCTGAGGCTCAGCTTCAAAGTGACCCTTGTTTCAACACCTGCATATTTTCCTCTGTGGATGGAATATGGTTCAAAGGGACACATCACTACCATTTAATACTAAAGAAGTCGCCCAGACCACATTGAGGCAAACAGAGGTCAGAGAGCAGACGCACAGAAGTGGCTTTTCCAAGGCTCTACAGTAAATCCAAAGCATGACAGAGACTTAACTCCAGGTCTTCCAACCTCCCCCTTTTCTCCCAAACCATTGCACTTTTATTTCTGCTTGCTATTAAAAGCCAGCTGAAGGGATACAGTATGGCTGCACGGACACGCTCAGCAACCAGCTCTCTGGTGAGGAGCACAAGTGAGAGAGAATCCATTCCCTTTGTCAGATGGGACGAAAGCAGAGGGGAACAGCAGGGTGCTCCTGACAAGATGGGAAGGAAAGCAAATGGGTTTTATTTTTTGCCTTTACTGTGAAGGGATGTCTGCATTTCCCTTATTAACAGCATGGCTCAGCCCTAGCCAGAGAACAGCAGGAGAGGCAAAAAATTGGGGTCTTTTCAAAGTTCCATTTCTCTACAAATATCAAGCATGAGCTGTGACCCACAAGAGCAGCCCATTACATTTCTGGGGCTCTCTCACTTAGCCATGCAGGGAGCCAAACTGGTTGACTTTATGACCCTTTCTGGGTTTCAAACAAAGCAACAGCATCCCCCTAACAACCAGCAGCCCAGAAGGATCCACTGAGGTACTAAGCCAGTGTAAAACATGTGAGAAAGACAACTTTGATTGTCCCAGGCTCTGTGAGAGCAGAGGGGATGGTTCAGCTCACTTCCAGGTCTGAAGGACCATCAACTCATCTGTATGGAGATGCCAGCATGTGTGCTGGTGTGTTTTATCACTTTTTAATAAAAACAGAAGTAGTTCCCCCTGCTACAGAGCACCCTATGCAGGAGGGGCTGACCCAACTGCCCTTAGCTCCAGGAGTCTGCCACGATGCCAACAGGGTCATGGATGCTGTAGGTAGAGCATAGGGACAGCCACACCAGAGGTGGACAGCTTAACTGGCCAGGAGATGAGCTGCTGGGTTAAATGGTGGGCTCAAAGCTGGGTGGGTAGAAGAGGAGCAAGCAGGTGGCTGGCGAAGCTGGAGGGATGGGAGTGGGGGAGGATCTGCATCAAGTTTTAAAGCTGTTTGCTCTGGTCCTAGTTGCCATTATGAATTTCATCTACCCTTGGCAAAGAAGATGCAAAAACCAACCTAGCATGAAGTTGGAGGAGGACTCAATTTTTTTTTATTATTTTTTTTTCCACAGTCAGCTTCAATTCTCTTCAAACCCCAGTTCACCCCAGCAATCCCCACTGCAGCAGCCTCAGCGGATCCAACAACTCCAGGTGTCCACATCCCTGCACCAGGAAAGCACTTAAATACACACACACCCCCTGGGGAGAGATCTTCTCTCTACCTTCCCACATCTAGACCTGAGGGTTCAACCGTGTCTTCTTACATAGATATTTTTATGGAGGCAGATGAATTAAGTTTTAATAAAATAAGGGCTGTGATTCTCTCTGTCACATGCTCCCACGACATGGGAGTTCAACATGACATGTATCACCAGGAGGGCTACCAGTAAAATTGCAGGAACTAGCAACCAAAAGACCTAGGTTCAGGCCAGAGGCAAGGAAAAGACATGACATGAAAAGGGACTGAACATCTTGTATTGCTTTCACGTGTGTCCTCAGGTCAGGCATGGAGCAGAGACAGTGAGGCAAGGCAGCAATGAAACAATGCTGATCATGTTTTCCTTGCCCTGTGCCATTCATACTCTAAGGCTGTTACAGCTGCAGCCACGTGTTTCCCACACAGCTATAGACAGAGCGGATTTTATTTTCTCTCTAACTCTAAATCTCTAATCCAAAAACCTATGGATAAAAAAACCGGGGTGGGAAAGGAAACCACGTCCAGCTTTCACCACCCAAGAACTGGCTGCGCAACAGCCTGGGTGTCAACAGGACAGAGATAACAATACTGAGGTGGATAAAATCAATTGCTCTGTAAAAGCTTTCAGGGACCATTAGTTAATTAAGCTGCCAACAGATAAAGGTCTATATAAAAAGCTCTGATCACCTTCAGCACCCAAGATTAAAGAAGAGGAGTGGGTTTTGGTGCCCACTCCCTGCCTACCTGCAAAATGCAAACATTCTTCCTCTGTATGCTCTCTACTTTCACGGAGCAGCAAGAGTTAAAAACAAATCCACGCTCCTTCAGCAAAAGCAAAGACACTGCCAAGCACACAAACACCAGGGAGAAGGCAAGCACAAGCCCGCGGCTTGCAAGCTGCCCAGCTTTATTATGTCCTGAAATAAAGACATCACTCAATGCAAAGATTTTTCAAGAGGTGCAAGGGATGCAATACCTGTGATAAGCCCCTTCCAGACCCACCCTCCTCTTGGGAGCATCATTTGGAAGATGACGAGCAGATTTTGCTTTGCCCATCCTCAGCCCATCAGCAGCCACATCTCAGCTTTCTCCATAGATGCTGAAGTGGCCTCATTGTCACCCAAGGAACAGTGGACCTACCCCCCAATCCGTGCTCCACTCCAGTGGCCTCAGCAGAGTTAAACCCAGGCAGGGTCTTTCCAGAGAGTGCTTCTCTCCACAGGGTGACCTGAAAAGGAAAAATGGATTTGGAAGCACAAGAATTGATGGGAGTAAAGAGGAGCTGTTCTCTAAAGACCTTCAGTAACAGGGCATTCTCATGAAAACCAGAGAGCATCATCAGGTCTTGGTAAACAGGAAAACCAAGGACTGCAATTACGTTTTTGAACACCTTTGAAGATGCTACAGGACTAAGCAGTGCTCTCCTCAAACCTTGCCTTTCCAAAAATCATGGCTTCCTGGTGTGCCTTTACCCCACTGGTGACCCATAGAGTCCTTGTAACCACATTTTCCCATCCTTATGTTTAAACCTCACTCAAGAGCTGAAGCCAGAAGTTAAGTGGTTTACACACTTCTGCTGAGATGAGAAGCATAATTTTCTCCTGGCTCCCCACGTGAATTACAGCCCCCTCTGGGCAGTGCAGAATTGCTTTTGAAGAGCAGCTAGAAACACTTCAGCACTTT
Organism: Antrostomus carolinensis; assembly: GCF_000700745.2. Taxonomy (NCBI): domain Eukaryota; kingdom Metazoa; phylum Chordata; class Aves; order Caprimulgiformes; family Caprimulgidae; genus Antrostomus; species Antrostomus carolinensis. The sequence continues at coordinate 31,200 of NW_010298764.1, read as the reverse complement.
CTGAACAGATAAAAGGAGAGTTGTCGAATCCAGTACATTCTGGGGAAGAGAGAGATTTTGCTTCCCAAAGGCTGTTTACAGCACTAGCACAGCCCTGGCTGGGATGGCATTAACCACCATCGTGCTCCAGCAAAGTTCCCATCACCACCCCACACTCATGTTTGCCACAGGAAAGAGCAGAGCATTACTCCAACAGCCTCTGGTTAACACCTAAATCCCAAACTCCTCCTTGCTGCCGTCCAGCTTTTCTGAGGTGCTGACTCCCAACGTGCTCAAGTCAGAACCGGCCCCTATTTTCACAGCTAGTTGGGGGGCAGAAGCTGCAAAGGCTGTAAAGAGCCCTGAGGGGATGACACAGGTACATCCCAGCACACCCCACTCGGAAGCAGAGCAGTGGGATGGACTCCCAGCACATCACACAGCAGCATGGCACAGATGCAGAGCAGGGACCAGTATCAGTATGACCCCAACATGACTACTGACACCCCAAAACCAGCCAGGAAACCAGGAGACTGAGTAGTAGCACTTCACTCCTCCTCCCTCTGAATCTTGCTTATCCCAACTTCACAAGGCCTTCCAGCAAGGCAAAGCTCAGGAACATCTTTCATTACTTTGTTTAAACACTTTCCAAACCTATTTAATCTTTAGCATCCACAGTATCCCATAGCAATGAGTTCCGCAGTTTGCCTACGCGCCGCAGCGAGCCATTTCTCCTTTTGAAGCATCCACAAAGTCATTTCACTGCAGATGCAGAACGAGATGAAAAAGCAGGAGGCAGGCCGGAGGAGAAGAAATAAAACCGTCAAAGCTTTAGGAAGAAGAACTGGCAAGGAAAGGTTAAATGAACTAGGTTCATTCAGCCTAGGAAAAAATAAAAAATAAATTAAAAACTAAAAAAAGAGAAGACTAAGGCACAGAGGCATAACAATCTTCTAGTAGCTAGCAGGTTATTAAGACAGCAGTTGATTGTTCTCTGTGTTCACAGCGGCAGGAGAAGAAGAAATAATTTAACTTGGAGCAAAGAAAGCTTAAGTTTAGACATTTAAAAAAGAAAACAAAACAACTTTCTCCTTAGAACAGATACCAGAGAAGTTGCAGAATTTTTCACTGGAGACATCTATGGAAAGGTTAAACAAACACCTGTACGGAGGGGAAAGGTGTAATTGATCTCAACTCAACGCCAACATACGGAGTAGATGATCTACAGAGGCTTGTTCCAGCCTTCTGCTCTGTGATACCTACAACAAACTTTCCAAATGCTTTCCTCATGCATTTTTAATTGCATTTTAATTTTTGTCCTCATACTGCTCTAGTGTAAAACAAAAAAAAAAAAAAAAAAAAAAGGGAAGCCTGTCTAATAAATCAGGAGTTACATGTTTTCCATTTCTCCAATGTAATAAAAAAGATGCAAAAGTTCCAAATCGGAATAGATATATGTTAAGCTATACAGTCACACCAATAAATATGTATGGGTGTCGCGTCCCCTTTTGCTTTGCCAAAAATAGTACCAAATTATGCCAACCAATGAGAAACTATGTTTCATTAGGAAATGAACTTTAAAATACAAGATTAAAATGTGGTTTTTAAATCAAGATTTCCTGCTTGTTGATTTAAATCATGATTAAAATGGGTGATTTAAATCAACCATCCTGAACAAAACATGCATCTTTCTCAAGTCTTTAGGGTGGAGAAGAGAGTGGTACCCTGAAGATCAGTCTGGTAATTCAAGTTTCTACAGCTCTGCTCCTTCTCCAGCTAAGCAGACCAACCACATTCATCTTTTCTGAAGAAAAAGCAATTTCCATACTCGAGGCGAACACCCCCAGTCCCTTTCATTCTCCTCCTCTGGACCTCGTGCCTGCACAGTTCTCCTGCCCAAGGAGCATCATCAAGAAATTTCAAGCTGACACCAAATCTACCTCAAACAAACTTTCCTACGACAATTATAATCAGATCCTCCCTGGATGCAAATAATGTTTCTGAGCGTGGGCTCCAATCACAGCTCGTGAATAATTACGACAGGATTTCAAAAGCCACCCTCAAGAACAAGTGGAATGTGGAATCAACATGCCTTCTCATGGGGCTGGAAGTACACAGACAAGAAGGGAACTGCCTGCCAGCGAGATGTGAAGCAGATCACCCCAAAGACCTTGTTACAAACATACTGGATATTTCAGCCCAGAGTCGGACCTGTGGCTCGTGTCAGGGACGTACTGCACCTTTGCCAGACTCCAGCCACTTCCAGTAGGATCTTGAACATTTCACCCAGAGGTGGCTGAGCCTTTTTGTCTAAGCCTCCTGTCTTCTTGTTCTCCTCCCAAGCAGGTGTCCTCTTTGCTTCTCAATGGACAGGGCAGCTTGACACACAGAGTGGAGTTGGTCAAAGTGAACTTCAACTTGTGCCAGAAGAAGGGACAAGGTTTATGGGCTGAAGTAGCTCTGGAAGCCCCACTGGGAGCCACAGCCATACCTCATATGTTTGGGTGGCACACTGCCAAAGCCCATCTCCAGCTCCAGGAACAGACACAGACAGGTACTTTTTTTCTGTGGCTTGGCCCCATCAAGCAAAAGGAAGGTCAGGGTCAAACACAGCAAAAAAGCACTGCCAGGCATCGCATCACATTCCCCAGCCATGGTCTAGAGCATCAGGGTGCCATAAAAGGTGGTGGCTCCACTCTTCTGCAGACCGTTTTGGTTCAGGGATGGGCAGGCCACATCTCCAAGGTCATGTCACAGGCTTCACATAGAGGAAGCTCCCCCAGAGCTCTGAAGAGAGCTCCAGACTCCAGAGACAATTTTATTTTCAGACTACTCTGCCAAGACCACCAACAGAGGTGCAAACCGCTGGTGTTTCAGCATGCTCTTCTCTACCAGAACTAGGCTGAACATGAGTCCATCTCCCTGTGACCATGGACACAGAAGGGACTGAGATAGAAAGCAAAACCCAAAGTGTACACCCGTGGGCAGGACACCTCCCAGCTTTCTCTCTCCTTTCCTCCAAATCAAAGATGAACCCATAGTTCTGAAGGTTCCACAAATGGCTTCCACCATATTTACTTATTTATTTAACTGATCTGAACTACAGAGGAACAGAAAACTAACAAGGAAGCTGAATTTCAGTGATGGCAGAGCCAGATTGACTCTCTAGTCAACACAGGTAGAGATCCAGCTGACCTGACTGACCTCCATGGGCCTCATGGAATATCCCAGTGCCAGAATCTGGCTTTCCATATGTAAGAAGGAGAGGGAGGTAACTTGAGCTGAACAAAGAAAACTTGCCAGCAACAACCTGTGAAATGGAGGCAACTTGGTCATCCTGAGACAACAGATCTGGGAATCACAAAGATCTCAAACCCCAATTAGCCTATCCAGGAAGGAAACGCCTCGTGGCCATTTTAACTGTCTTGGTGGTGGCCATTTTAGTGGAACAGGAGTAGAAGGAAGGCAGCAGCAAGGATGGCAGTGGAAAGGAGAAGCAAAGACAAATAAGAAGAAATAAGCAGAGCTCTAAGAGGGAGCAGACAGCCCAGAATCAACTTGAAATTTTCTCAGTGCATACTGAGATTTCATCAGAAACAAAACAATTCCACAAAATGACATTTCATCAGGAATCCAGCAAAATGAAAATTCAAGATTTTACCGCCCCCACCCCCAATTGTAATTTTCTCTAGTTTGGCTCTTAAGAGTGAAAAATCAAAGTAGTGCCAAGATTTTCAATGCTTTTTTTCTTCTTTCTTACTCCTGCCATCAAATGAAAATGGAATGAATGGCACCTGGGCAGGATTCACCTTCCTTTCCCCTTCCCACCTATTCTAACTTGCCAAGACTTCCTTCTTTTTTAAACAAAATATAAAGAGTCTTTGAAAGAAAAAGATAGCTTATGTTAAAAACTGCATTTGCAAAGAGTCAAGGAATCTTTGAATACAAGTACAGAATAGAAATGAAAGACAACAAAAATATTACTAAACATAAGTTTTATGCCTCCCATTAAGAGATCATAGGATATCTCAAGTTGGAAGGGACCCGTAAGGATCATCAAGTCCACCTCTAAGAGAAGTCCTTCTCCTGTTTGGTTCAGTGGAACCCTTGGCATTTTGTCATGAAATTGATTGCTGTGTTGTTTTGTTTGGGTTTTTTTTTACTGTTTTAGGGTTTTCCCTCTACATTAATTTGGAGAGGACAACAGAGCACCGGGCAAGTCAGGCTCAGGATTTCCAGCTTTGGCTCAAAAGCCAAGATCTGTTCTCGATCTCTTCAGCAGAAGAGCAGAGAGAGGTCAGAGTGAGCTTTAAAAACAAATTCAACAGACTGAGAGGTATCTCTTTGCATCTGTCATCCCAAGTAATTCTCCTTGCAGCACGAGAAGGAGGCCAACACCTGAGTGTATTTTGCAGATCCTCCTCTGATTTGCAAACTCACCCCCACAACAGGAGAAAGCAGCAGCGAGCTACAGCCTAGTCTGCCTCTCCTGCTCTCAGCAAGCAGACTGGCTGCCTGGCCCCAGTTCCTGTCATTAGAGACAGGAGTCGTTAAGAATTCATGCCCACTGCCAACACTGCATTTTTTGGAGAGGTCCTGCACTCAGGCAGAACTAATGAGCAGGCAGAGCAAGAGAACGGCAGTTAAAGCAGAAAACATGCACACAAATATAGCCAAAATGAGAATGCAGACTTATCTGGAGGTCTTTTCCCACTCTGAGGTACTTCAGCGGCATGGCATAATGAAATGTTTACCCAGGGGAAAGGATGATTGTCATACCTGTTGTATGGATGGGGAGGCTGAGGTAAGAAGGATCTAACTGTACCCAGACGTACTGGAGAGTTGTGTTCAGACTGGGGCTCAGTTTGAAAGGACCGATCCCGACATATCCGTTCAGCCGAGGAGATCACGGGGTGAAGACAGCACCATCGCCTCGATGGCTCTGAAGGCTGCAAATTCTCAGCTGTAAAAACAGGCCAGATAATACCTGTCTGAAGGGGATTTACCCTGCCGTACTTGCAAAATACTTTGCAGTCATTGGACAAAGGATTTTATCAAAATACAGCCAGAGGCTGGATGAGATATTAACCTCCCCCTCTTCCAGCTATTGCGTAAAAAAAAAAATCCTGCTGGTTTCTGGGAGCAGAAGGCAGCACTTCTTCCTGCATTTCTGTGTGTACCAGCCATCCTGTGGAGCATGTGCTTACCACTAATAAGAACCCTAACTGCAATGGGAGAGCTGAGAACTTAATCACATATAGAAATAGGACATGCAGCGAGAGGATAGGCAGAGGGATGGGCTCCTTTTGCACCCGTACAGCAGTTTACAAAACGAAGGATGCTCTTCAATCTATACGTTTCCATGTACAGCTTTACTGAATTGTGGCTGCTGGAGAATCGTAACTAAAGCATTTCTCACTCGCATCTGTTTACATTGTAAGCCATAATGTTACAGCAGCATTTATTCCTTCTTCCCTTCCTCTTCCCCTGCTTGCTTTTCCCCCAAGCATCCAATTTTTTAGGCCTATAACCCTGGAAATGATGAAAGTCTCCCATTGATTTCAATTGGTTTTTGTTTAAGGGCTTGATAGCAGAGAGAAAAACTGAATGATCACTCATTGAATGAGACAGATTTGGCCCAGTTCCCCAGCTGGTGTAAATCAGCACGAGCCCACGGATCTCAGAGGCTCCCTGCCCTCTGCTGATGACTTAGCCCACTTCTGTGCACGCAAGGAATTTTAATGATGCCGCCCTTTATGGCACATGGACCCAGCGTGAAGCTTTTAATGCTGCTCAACAGCTCCAGCTCATTCACCTTCAATATATCCCGTGCCACAGGCTGGAAGACAGCATTGAATCACAGAATATTAGGGACTGGAAGGGACCTCAAAAGATCATCCAGTCCAATCCCCCTGCCAGAGCAGGAACCTAAATGAGATCACACAGGAAGGCGTCCAGGGGGGTCTTGAATGTCTCCAGAGAAGGAGACTCCACACCCTCCCTGGGCAGCCTGTCCCAGGGCTCTGTCACCCTCACTGTAAAGAAGTTTCTTCTCAAGTGTTAAGTGGAACCTCCTGTGTTCCAGCTCACACCCACTGCCCCTTGTCCTATCATTGGGCATCACTGAGAAGAGCCTGGCTCCATCCTCATGACATTCACCCTTTACATGTTTATAAACATTAATGAGGTCACCCCTCAGTCTCCTCTTCTCCAAGCTAAAGAGCCCCAGCTCCCTCAGCCTTTCCTCATCAGGGAGATGCTCCACTCCCTTCATCATCTTGGTGGAAGCTGCCAAGGTCCTCCCCTGGGGCACAAGTTTTTTCCACCACCACAAGGCATTCCACTGCCCATAGCGCAGGGGGGTTGGAACTGGATGATCTTTAAGGTCCTTTCCAACCCAAACCATTCTATGATTCTATGATCTTCACTTCTACCGAAAGGTAGAGCACCCTGCCAATACCAGTGTTCAAAACAGGCTGCTCTAGAGACATCACACCAACACTCTGGACTGTGGCATAGGAAAAGTGAAGGACGGGGACTTATTTATGTATTTATTTTGCCTCTCTGCCTCTTCTTACTCACCAGAGGGAATTAGCCCACCCAGCACCCTGAGAGGAGGCAGCCTGCACTGCCAGCAAGGTAAAAAGGCACAGGGAGGATTTGCAGCAGCACAAGAGGCACACCAAGCACAATTCCTAAGCCATGCTGTTGCTGGAAATCCTCTGGAATTACCTTGTGATGCAGATATTCCTTCCCTCCATAGCTCACCTGCAGGCCTGTCCAACCTGAGCAAGGTGTTCCTGAGAGGGGTAGGAGAGGACCCAGGAGAGGGTATCGTACACCACAGCACTGCCACCTCAGGGCTAGACATAGGTCTGGGGTCTGAATTGGAGTGAGGAGACATGAGCCAGGGCCAGACCTCTGCCAAAACATGTTTTTCCATGACTCCTCACTTACCTGATTAGAGACATACTACCAGAGACAGTCTGGAGGAGAAAAAGCCATTTGTTTACAGCCTCCAGCACTGATCAGCTGGATCTTCCTTCCTCCACAGAGTACAATGCTATAGTAGTCCAGGAAAGGAAGGGAAAAGCCAAAGCAAAGAAATGATCAAGCTAACAAGAGGAAAATCTCCTCTGGCTGGCATGTTTCTTGCTCACCTTGATTAGCCGAGCAAGATATAGACATAAAATTACAATTGCTTCCTCCGTTCCCCCCCTTGCCCCCCTTTTTGTGTGGGGAAGATGTTAAAAACGTCAGGCTTGATTTACCCTGACACTCTGACTGACTCACGACAGCTATAAATCCTCCCCACCAAATGCAATCTCCTCTTCACCTGCCGCAAGGCTGAGGATGGCAGAGGGAGGAGGAGATGGGGAAACGCCAGCTCCCCCTCTCACTGTGCACATCAAGCCCAATAACTTCTTTCACCTGCCTCAAAAGAGGAGACAGGCAGCTTTTGTTCGGGTTGCTCACACTTGTGTTTTAAACAAGGCGATGCGATCTCTCTTTCGCTTTGCAGCTGTCTGTGTTCATTTTTATTGATGCAAGAATCTGGGTATGTGCTGGAGCACACACGTTCAAGCTCAATCTGACCACTGCCAACTGCATTACAACTCAATTTCACCAGGGTGATTAGCTCCAAAAAGAGAAAGGGGGAGGAAAAAGAAATAAATAAATGTCAACCTATCCTTGTGCAAACTTCCAGGCAAGAGAAGTGCAGAAGGCAATAGCTAAAGTGTGTTTTGGATAGAACAGCAGTAGAAAGCCCTAGCCAGGAGGGAAGGAAAAGGGGTAGATAAAAGGAGAGAGGGAAAGATCTAATAGGAGAAGTGGATGCGGTGCAATCTGGGATACAGTTCTGGCATGTCTCCAGAGGCCGAAGCAGTTCCTCCAGGATGGAGGTTTTCTTTAAAAAAAAAATACTAATGGGTTGATTTGCAGAGCTGCCTGGCTCCCAGGTCTCCCACAGAAACTACTCCTCAAACATCATTAACATGTGTGCCCTGCTGAGAAAGTCTTCCAAACACGACCCCGCAGCCACACTGCCTGACTGACTCAAACAGTACCTCAACAAGAGATGAAAAGGATCTGCCCTCCCCTGCCCAGCCACCACACACCATCCTGACACGCCGGTGCTTGTTGTGGCACTCTCAGGTCTCATAAGTGGGATGAGATTCACACATTTGGCTCTTACCTCTTGAGCCCACTGCTGGGCCTCAGCCTCATGGGCTTGTGGTGTTCTCCACCTCTCCGAGCCCAGATGCTCCTGGTCAGGACCATGATGTAACCCAGCAGTATCCTGGCCCTTATTTCATCACCTGCCCTATATTTTCTCATACAAGGTCACACATTGTGGGATAAGACTCTGGGGAGATCCATCTCTGAAGAAAGAAAGTGTCATCAGTCAAACCACAGCAGCTACATCTTCCAGCACTCAGCCCCTGAGCCCCTGTTTCAAGACAGAAGACACAGCAGGCAGAAGAACATGGCCAGAGCCTTGCTGAGGGGAGGAGGGAGAAAGGCAATGAGCGATGGGATGTCTGTGTCCCTCTTCTTGCAGCAAACCCTTGGATTATGTTCAGCATCCCCCTGGGATCTGCCTTCTGCGATGATCTAGTCCCGCTTCACATCTATTCTCCTCTTTTGGACTCCACAGCAGCACATGGCAATGAAATACATCTGTAATTATGCACTTCAGTAAAATGGACTTCCCTTCATTTGCTTTAAACCTTCTGCTTAATGAGTTCACCAGGTAACCCTCAGAACTTGAACCACAAGACACTGCAAACAATCATCTCTGTCACCTCTTCTGCTTCGCTCTGCACTGTACACAGCTTGATTATACCCCTCTCCCAGCTGCCTCTTTACTCAACAGACACATCTCAATCTGATTAATCCCTCCTTGTGTGGAAGCTCCCCTGTACTTTTGATCATGGTCTGAATCTCTTTGAGGTTTCTTATACCATTCCCAAAAGAAGGTAGTCATAACGCCAGTGGTGGCAATTTTAGAGAGAGAACTTCATTCTCACTCTCCTGGTAACATGTCTAACTCCTGGTTTTGACCACCACTGAACGTGGGTGAGACATTTAAAACCAACGCTGGCAGAGAGCTGGCTGCCACGTGGAGTTAGTGACAGAGCCCAGCATCCTCTTGCCACAACTATTCCAGATACTGAAGGATCAACAAAATTGTTCATGTTGTACTTTCAGGAGGCTGCTGGAAGGATACTTTGTCAAATTACTGGAGAGACCAACAAGACATATTCTGGAGCTTGGGGCTACTTGTATTTACTAGCAGAACCACTACCGAGTTTATATCTTATCTACAAAAACAAACCCAGAAACCTCTCCATCCCAAGAGGGAGAAAACACCATTTGCACAGTACAATACAACAATTCGCAGTGACATTGGCACACTGAGCTCCCTTTTGCAATCTCCTGCTTAAGAAAAGTTCCAAAAAAACCAGAAAGAATGTGTGTTGTGCGATAAACAAAAGCAGCACTGCTGGAACTCCTGTGATATGGAAGCCCGTTTCTCTGGAGTTATTTATAAACTCTTCTTTCCAATAGTCGGTACCTTCATAAAGTAGAGCAGATCAATACACCTGAAAAGTTAGAGGCAGATCAGAGGGAATTAGATGACATTGGTGTATGCATCTTTAGAAACTGGAAGAGAAGAGCTGATCAAAACGTGTAGGTCAAAAAGTCTTTTGTTTGGTTTCCCCCCCGCCTCCAATCAGGAATTTTCTCCTTTTCCAGATAAATTTTTCCAGGTGTTTGATGTGAAAAAATACTTATATTTTATTCTCATCCCTGAAACCAAGTAATTTCTGATCTTTCCCACTGAAAAATGCCAGAAATAAAATTTAACATGGTTTTGGGATGGGGAGAGAAATCTGACATGGGTTATTGCATCTCGAGCCTTATTTTTCTCATCTTGCACTCAACCCCAGTCACTGCTTGACTTCTAAGCTGTTCAGAAAAGAAAACAAAAAGCATTCTTTTCTCAGCAGAAGCACTGCAGCTTCTAGACAGACGTGGTTATTCTTCATGTGCAAAAAACTTACAGGCTCCAGGCTGCTGAGACAGACCGGAGATCACCCCCAGCCATGGGAATGCGAACACAGCATCACTGTTTCTCTTCCGCGAGGCCAGAAACCGAATCCAACTCCCCAAGTTGCCTTCTGAGCCACTTCCCTGGGCTGTCTGCAATCCAAATCAAATCACATCTGACTTCAGGCCAAGTTCAGGAAACTTGATTATCTTTCTCCCCCTATCCGATGGGAGATGGCAGGTTGAGGGGAAAGAGAAGGAAGGAGTGAAAAATTAACACAAGCACTTAAGACGTTATGAAACTGCAATATGCATCTCCAGCCTGCCCCCTGGCCCTCCAGCCCATACATTATTGAACAGAAAAGAAAGCATAAATGAGCCAGAACAATAGCTAGAGGGAGGGAGATGAATATATATATATATTTTTAATACCTTAAACCATGCCCATTAGTTTTGTTTCTTATTTAGGATACTGCATTAATCATGCTAATATTTTACAGCCAGGCTGTACACTTTAGCCATTACTTTAATCAAACCCATCAGCGTACCCAAGAACACGCTACCAGGTGGGAATAGCTGCTACCGCTTGCTGTTAATTACTTTGCATTTTACAGCAATCAGCAGCAGGGGCTGAGATCATAATAAATTCATGACTTATGGGTCCATAAAATCATTACCATAGGAAAATATGTTTTATCAGGCATTCGTCGGGCTGCTGCTCAGAGAGAGATTTCTTGAAGGAAATGACACCCATGAAATTAAACCAATCCTTGCAGTCAGCAGAAATGCTAATGTGGGCACAAACAGAGCCCAGGCTTGTGTGGAGTGGAGGGATGGGGGGAGCAGAGGGAAGGGACGATGGAGAAGGACTTTGCCAACCTGGAAGGAGTGGAGATCACAGAATCACAGCATGGTGGAGGTTGGAAAGGACCTCAGGAGATCGTCCAGTCCAATCCCCCTGCCAAAGCAGGTTCCCTACAGCAGGTTGCACAGGAAAGTGTCCAGATGGGTTTGGAACATCTCCAGAGATGGAGACTCTGATGCTGGTGGGAAGCCAGTTTCCCCCAGGGCAGGTGGGACAGATGGAGGACAGGGCACCAGAGGGAGAGGGAAGAACTGAGAGCAGGACTCAGGGCTGCTAAGGGGTCTCAGTACCATCAGTGTCACAGCCTGAACCTGCAGGAACATTCCCCCATGAGGTGTTGAAGCACAGGGACATAGAGGGAAAAGTTACTCTCACCCTTCTAACAGGAGGGGGGACCCTTCCAGCTACAGACACACTGGTGAGTTGATGTGCAGCAGCTTCAAAAGCCCAGGCTACGTTCCCTCTCCAGTGGCAGTTTTCCAGAAGGGAACACAACACACTCATGACTGATCACAGAATCTCCTCACTTAAACGATTCGCCCTTGGCTTTACACACAGGTATGTCAGCTCAGCCTGAACTTCTTATCCCCAGACAGGGTCATCTGAATCTAAAAGCTTTAATTCAATCACCTAAAAGCCCACACAGATTACCTGGGATGTTACAGATGTGATCAGTGCAGGACCCACTCCGCATCGAGCATGGCAATGCCATCACAGTAAAATCGAGAGCGACAGTGAAATCAAGCAGTGTCAGATTGACATAAAGCAGCAATAAAGAAGCCTCAGGATTTGAGAAGCATGAAAGGAGCCTAAATGAACTTACTGAGTATTTTCTAAGTCTTTTCTGCACTCACATAAAATCCCATGGCATTTCCAGAGTCATTAGCCCTGCCAGTTCCAAAAAAACAAACAATAAGTTCACTTCTCCTTTTTTTTTCCCAATCTAAGACCAACTGAGTTTTCTTTGGCAAGAAGACACCGGCTCTTTAAAGCTCTTGTGTTTCTTAGCCTGTGAAAATGAAAAAGTGGAATGCCAACTCAAAAATACCCCCAAAGTGTTAAATTGGCCAAGCCCTTGTTTTTTTACTGTTTGTTTCAGTTTGAAAATACTAAGGAAGCTCAGTCATAGCTGGTTTGTTTGGTTTATTCACCTCTTCCAATTACACTGTGCAAACAGGGAACATTATTTAGTGTTACTTAAGCATGAAATTATAACAGATCATTTTAAATATCGAGGTCCTAAAAATAAATCTTTCTATCAAGGCACAGCAGGTCTAGATCTACTAGCTTGTTAACATCCACTGGGGTGGGCAGATGGCAGGAAAACCATGGTGGAGAGCTCGCTGCATACAAGATTTGTTGCTTTCCTTTCTGGGAATCATGAAAACCTGAGCAGCTCAGCTCTAGGACCACACTGACAGGGCTGGTATTGGAAGGGACAAGGGAGCAGAGCCAGCAGTGTGGCCAGAGCAAGCCTGATGTTCCCCAGAACATCATCCTGCACAGTGTCCTGGGATCTTCCACAGAGATCAGAGCAGCAACATCAGCTGAGAGTTACCTGCGGTCTCCAGTGAAGATCTCTCTGGGTCTTGCCTCCATAAGAGGTGGTTTGTAAGAGGATTTGTTAATTCCTTCATCCCTGGGAGGTTTTCCTACAGGAAAGGTGTGCCTGCACCATGCCAAGCAGCTCTGTGGGCTACCTACACCCCATTTCATGGAGAACAGGGGTTCCCGCACCCTTACAGTTGAAAATAAGGATTCTTAGCCAGATTACATCATGGCTCCCTCACCAGGCATTGCACCTGGATTTCTTTCCTTTAAAATCTAAGGAGGCATGGGAAAACACTCCACACTGGTCAAAAGGAGGCCATGGAAAAAGGACCTACGCCATGGGAGATGCTCCCAAGTCTAGTTTAAGCTCCTCAGAGTTTTCCACACTATGGTCCAATGAGCCAACATCACACTGAAATAACAGCCTCAGGACTACATTAGCCTCACACCAACCTTCATCCAGCTTCCAGCTACCTTGTGCTACATCAGAATGTCCTCAGTGTCACATCTGGGGCCCCAGAGCAAGCCCCAGGGCTGGGGTTGTAGAAATGCTTATGCCAAAACCTCCAGCCATACAAGACAACCATAACCCCGCTCCCCAGCCCCACAGGGTGAGCTCCCCCCAGCCTGCAGCAGAGCCACCCAGCCCCTTCCCCTCCTTCCACACCAGTGGTGGATCAGAGGTGACGTGCAGACAAAAACTCTTACCCACGGCTTGTTTGACACAAAGAGCAGGTTTTGGCAGAGCTCTGCTGTCCCCAGACACGCTGCTTTTTTCTTTTCAAGCTGTCTTTACCTTAAGAAACCCCAATCACTCTAATCCCTGGGAGTAAACTGCTTCAACCACAGCCCAGACAGCTGCTCACTCCTCAGCATCGCTGGCCTGGCTTCAGCCCTGGCTGAGAGGGAGTAAGGAGGAACCAAGTCCTGCAGCCAGATGCTCCATCAGCCCCTCAGGAGCTCCTAACCACCCAGGGCAAGCAAGTCACAGCTTCTCTGTGTGATAAGCTATTTTTCTTTGAGTTCAGCATCTCTAGGTAACCCCTTCCCTGCCTCCCCAAGGGACAGGAATGATCCAAACCACACTTCAAGATCTCCATATCTGCACTCCTCAAGATTCAAAAGGGCAACAAATTGCACAGCACGCCCTAAGGGAAACATTTGCCCAGAAAATACCAGGCTCCAGCCAAATCTACCTTCACCCTCAAGGAACCAGGCCAAATTAGACAGCTTCCGTGTGTCCCAGGGCTGGACCCTCACATTTTGCTTCCCTGTAGTGGGTTCCAGGTTGGCTGTTACTATTGGGGCCATAAGTAACCTCATCTGACAGGTACTGCAGCCTGGAGATTTCCCTGTTATG
>NW_010298764.1:0-17355 GCF_000700745.2 Antrostomus carolinensis | reverse complement strand
AGAGCGTCTGACCTGAAGTGTATGAAGCTTCCTGGCAGGCTGGGAAAAGAGAAGAAAAGAGGTTTAAATGTCAGCTAAAACAATCTTCATTTTCTTTTCTAAATTTGCAAAGCTCCCCGAGTCACTGGAGTGAGGCATTTGCCTGTTTGAAGTTCAGACTGAAAATCCTTTTGTAAAATATTTGCTGAAACACAATAATGTCGGAATTGGAGGGGATTAAAACGGCTTCTGTCCTTGCCCCATCCCCCCCTGAAGCCCCTCTTTAAGAAGGCTTCTGTAGAGGCAAGGATTTAGATCCCTATGTCTTGAAGGAGCAACACAAAAGAGAAAAGGCAAGAAATAAAAACGTAAAGCTCCAAACATCACTATTATTGAAATGCCTCGTTTGACATTTTGACTGTTTCAATTAGCTAACAAGGAATGCTCCACTTAATCCACCCTCAGATGCTGAAAGAAACTAAGTCTTTTCCCTTCCCCCATCCCAGATCCCGCCTGGCAGCTACTTCCCAGCCTCTGGAGAAATCCCAGCTGGGGTAATGGCTTCTGTCCCTAAGAACCATCAAGCCAGAGCCTACCCAGCCCAGTGCCAGCTGACATCAGGGAGTATCCTTCCCCCAACCCTATGTGCTTTCAGATACAGCATCAGAAAGTCCAGGGAGGAAGCAAAAGGACAGCTCAAAAAAACCAGCCAGTGCCTTTTCTTACTCAGGAAACACAACAGTATCATGGTTCTGTTAGACCATCAAAGAGCTGGCCTCTCTTCCTCATTAGGATTAATCAACAAGGACCCCTTGCTGATTTGAACTGTGGCAAGCTGAAAAATTACCCACAAGAGAGGATGAAACACTGCAAAAGTGTTCCCCACCTCCTGCACGTGGTCCTGGGCTAATTCCATTGGGTTTGGTTTATTTCTCTGGGATCTGCTGGCCGCTGTGGTGTCATGCCAAGGAAGCTGGAGTGCTGGGACCTCTCCTGTTGGCTCGTGTAATGGCTGGAGCTTTCCTCCACAAAGCATTCTACCACCTTTAAAAACACACACACACATGCACTCTCCATCCCAGGGGTGGGTGAGCTGCTGCGTGCTGCTGGCTGGGAGGGGTGACATGGTGACACATGGCCATTACAGGGGAGACACTCCACACTCCATAAAGTCAGGGCGATCGCCTTCAGCTGGGGAGCTCTCAGGGAGACTGATTGCCCTGCTGGGAGCACTTGGCTTTCCTTGGGCAGAAAAGCAATTCACCAGCTCTTCCCTGGCCTGACTTTCACAGGCAGCTCTCCAGGCACTACCAAGAGTATTTTCTTCCAAGTCTGGAGATGGAGGAGGTTGCAAGGAAGTAATGATGCACACAATGACATGCAGAAGATGCTTGATGTCCATGGGACAGCAATCTCACCCAAAAAACCTGTAGTCTTAGAGGCAGTAGGCCTTTACAGACCTCAATCAGGTGATATTGTCCATCCTTTGCACCTATTTGAGGGGGTCAAGGGGCTGAAAGCAAGAAGTGGATTTAGGTGTGGAGAACTACCAGTGATTGCACCTGCTCTAAGTACAAAGACCTTCAGGTCCCAACTGGAAAGTCTGGAGTCTGGTGAAGAGGGTAGGAGCTGCCTATCAAGCCAAGCCTTGACAGACAGCAGAGCAAAGTAGAGGCAAGGTATCAGGAGTCAGTAAATCAGTAAAACCCTTTTTAATTTTTGTTTAAGACCCAAGTTTCTCCCCTCCTGCCCATAAAGGTGGCCTGGCACAACTGATGGGACAGATCTTGCCTGTTTTATACCAACCATGACCTCAAGCTGTTTGTCCTGTCCCAACCAAGGTCAATATTCTCCATGGGAAGAAAACAAAATCGTGCCCATTTGGAACAACCTTTTCCATTGCTACTTTAATAACTCCTGTAACCTCTGCTTGCCACAGGTATGTCAGCAGGAGATGTAATTTGCTCTAAACATGAGGAAAAATACAAGTGTTTCCAGGATCACCTTTCCCAGTACAGCCTGCCTTCCTTTCACACGGACACAAACATGCTTTCTAAGAGCTGTGCCAGATGCCCCCAGCTCCTAAATACACACTTAACTTCCATCACGTGGCTCTTCCCAGCAAAAGGCTTCTGCTGCAGTTCAAGAAAACATTTGCATGCCAGGCAGCACTTAAATGAGTGTGAATCTGTGTGCTGGAAGAACAAATAGCTTACAGAGGTACAGGAAACAGACCCTCATCCCCTTCTGAAATATCCTGGCTACCTTTGAGCTCCTAACCCCAAACAAAAGGCACACAGACCATCAAAAATATGACTAGCAAGAAACCCCACATCCCTGCATCCAGCCTCTGAGCAGTGCTGGAGTTACATCAAATAATCACTCCTGCTCAGCTTTGCTATAAACCAGTCCCAGTGCTTCCCTGCTCCACAACCACTGGAAGGGACAAGTACCTTTCTGCTCTAACATGCAGGAGCCTTCTACTTGTCAACAGCCTTGCGAGTTCATGGCCAGCCCATAACTTGCTGTCCTTGTGCCAATACCTGCTTACAGGGTGGTTCTCCCTATAATTTCTGCTCCAACATCCATGCAGCACGTCACTTCTCAGCTTAGTTTTTGTGAAGCCAAACTCTAAGTGTGATGAGATCTTTGTGCCTCAGAATTTCTTTGTAGGCTCCCTTATATCTGCTCCCATTTGAGTTCATTGGTCTTCAGAAAGAGTGGCCAGAGCATCCCCATTATTCCTAACATGGTCTCACCAAACTAGCTGACAGGAGTGCTAACACTTGCCCCAGCCCACCAAGAATATCTCACTGGGGTGTCTTGCAATCCCGTTTACTCTAATCTTGGCTGCATCTTATCATCCTGGTGCCTCATACTCTTTAGGAAAAGGAAAGCTATGAAGGTTCTGAGATAGGCTCTCCTAGAAGGAAAACAAAATAAAATTAAAAATCTTAAGAGACTGGGACTGGAGTCCCAGCTCTCCTTCACCACAGCTTTGAGACACAAGAGTCACTCTGTCCTCCAGCTCCTCTGGCCAGGTGAAGAAAGGAAATGCATGCTGGAGAGCTGGGCAGGATAACCAAACCCTTTCCAGAGCAGGACTTTGGAGTGCCCCTGTGAAGAAACCAGACTGAACTTCCCATATCCCCCTGAAATGCATTATCCCTCCATGGCAGCTCTTCTCATTCCCTCAGCATGGTGACACTCAGGCATCCTCACCTGTGTGATGAAAAAATACCAGGCACCTGGGACATGAATTTCCCTCAGCTCTTCCCCAGCACAGGCAAAACCAAATCTGTTTAGACTTTGCTTCTCTGCATTCCCACCAAGGAAAGACAGGGTGGAGAGCTGGAAAGGTCCTGAATTTCTAGGAAGGGCTGCTAAAGTCCCACCAACTCAGCCCAGCACCTGGGAACTACCTTACCCACAAATAGAGCTGTTCCCTCATGAAAAAAGCATCTCTGTGCCTGCAGAGGGAACCTGGCAACAACTTCTCCCTCCCAGGCAATTGCCCAGGTGATCCACAGGCACAAAATACCTGGTGCATCCCAACCAGAGGCACCTCTATTAATCACAGCTCACTGCAGTTAAAATTATTTAATTCAGAGGTGAGAGAAGCTGCTCAGTTGTTTATGTCCAAGGGTTAAACTTGCCCCAGCCGCACACTAAACACATTTCTTACAATCTGGCAGTGATCCTTGCCTATTAAGCATCCCTGGCTTCAGAGAAGAGGTATTGATTTATTTCACTTTTATGGCTGGAGGTATTTATTCCTATTTGCTTTCTTGCTTCTTCACCCCAGCTGGGGTGGGGATAAGGAGAAGAAAAAAAATTACAAGGCTGGTGGAGCCAAGAGGTGATGACTCACGGTTTTCTGATGGAGGGCACAAGGCTGGGACAAGGGAGGTTGGAATCTACTCCTGGGCTACACCTAGCTTTGTCACAGCTTTTATTTTCGTGATGAAAAGAGGCAAATATGTGGCTGGAAGAAAAGGAAATCACATTAAACTTCAGTAGGAAGGTTCCTATCAAAGTTGCGTCCCCATAGGGTGCTTTGTGAGTTAGAGTTTGATTGATTTGTACCAGCTAAGGGCCTCAGCAAATCTCTCCTGTGGGAAGAATGTCAACGCTTTCCCATATCTTAAAGCCAATCTGGAAAGGAAGATAAAACCATACTGCCGCAAGAGACGAGCATGGACTAACATCTCTGATTTCCACCCATTCCCCAGACTGCTGCAGACACCCGTTTCCAGGCAAGACTCCTGGCCAGGGCCCCACTCCAGTTTTTAACACCCTATTTCAATCTCCTCCTGCTATAACCCATTTTGGAAGGCATCTGGCTTTGTTCTGCAGTGTTAATACAAACCCAGATTTGCATTTGGACCCTTCCAGATGTTTCTTTGCACACAGGTGACACGCGGTGAAATGCCTGGGGATGTGATGAAAGCAACAGGAGGACAGTTCAGACCCCTCCAAAGCAGCAGATGCTCTGGCTCACTGCACGACACCCATCTCATGTGCCCAGCTTGTTCTGCCTCTTAGTTGGGAGTTTTGTGTCTCAGAAATGCCAAAAAGTCATTTGCTATAAAATAAAAATCCAAGTACATCCATTTTCAGCAGCATCCAATGTCATCAGCTTTAAGCTCTGCCATGGAAACTTCTTGTAACACAGGACCAGGCACAAAGCATCCTGCTCTCCTGTGACTACCTGGCCTATTTTGGTAGCAGGCGAATTTGGGGAGGGGATGCCTTTGATTCCCACGTGCATGCAGTGTGGATGCAACACAAGCCTGTGGTCTGCAGGCACCATCTTAGGATTTCTGGAAATAGTTATCTTGGTTTCTGAAATCCCACAGCACAGGGTACAGTCACAAAGTGAACGAGGGCTCGGTTGAAATACTGGACATTGCACCAAGGGCAGTTGAGATGGGATGTGAGGAAGAATTTCTTCGCTGAAAGGGTCCTCAGGCATTGGAAGGGGTTGCCCAGGGCAGTGGTGGAGTCCCCATCCCTGGAGGGATTGAAGAGTCATGTAGACATAGTGCTGAGGGACATGGGTTAGTCGGGGACTTGTCAGTGTTGGGTTCATGATTGGACTTGATGAGCTTAAAGGGCTTTTCCAATCAAGGCAATTCTGGGATTCTGTGAAAAAAGGGAGTTAAGTGCACAAGGAGTTATGGGGAGAAGATCAGGGTACCTGCACAAGGAGAGATGGAGGTCTTGCTCCAGAGCAAGGAGAGCTGGAGAGGAGTTGAAGGAGGTAGGAGGTGTGTTTTCAGAGCTCTGGGGTGAGAAAGGTTGGGGGCTTGGGACTCCGTACAGGGTAGCAGCAGCCCCAGAGCATGTAGTCCCCCAAATCAGGGCCTGGAAAAAAAAAAATCAGTTAGGATTTCTGGGCAGAGTGAGGAGACA
The DNA here is from genome assembly GCF_000700745.2 of Antrostomus carolinensis. Classification (NCBI taxonomy): domain Eukaryota; kingdom Metazoa; phylum Chordata; class Aves; order Caprimulgiformes; family Caprimulgidae; genus Antrostomus; species Antrostomus carolinensis. The sequence continues at coordinate 11,961 of NW_010298764.1, read as the reverse complement.
CTCAAAGACTCCTTCTTTGTGCCCCACTGAGCCTGCAAAACCCAGGGTCTCCAATTCAGCCCCAAGGCTGAAAAGACTCCAAATCCCCCGAGATGCCTTGTACATCCTCCAACACTTCTCCTAGCCCAAGCAAAGGAGGATTTGAGCTCCCACTCTATCTGTTTGTTTGCCATCCCTCTCGCTTCAAAGAGAAGCCCACATTTCCATTCATCAAACCCAACAGGCAAATACAGACAGAACGAAAGGCAGAAGCAGGCAGGCAGGCTGGGGGCAGATAGCACGGGAGCCGCCACCGAGCGCAGCCAGTTCATGCTTCATTACCATCCTCCCTCACCAAGCTGCGAGCACAGCCTTTCAGTCTGGCTGCACACAGACAGAGAGGGAAGGAAAGATGCACATTTTCCATTTGGAGCCCATTTCCTCCCTTCCAAAACTCAGCTGACCCCCAAGTGAGACTTCCTTAGGCTCAAAGGTGCACACTCCTGCTCCAGCATCTCCCGCGCTAGTTAAATATACCTTCAGGCAAACGTCAAGAGTGAGCCCAGTTTGAAACTTATTGTGTTGTCAAGATGACAAGTGCTCTGCCAGGCTGTTAGTTTCTGCTGCCCTTCCTGTCTCTGTTCCCCCTCCCTTTCTGCTCATTAGAAGCTCCCTTGATAAACCAAGGCTGGGTTTGTTTTGGGTTGTTTTTTTTTTTTTAAATCATTTACATATTTTCTTAACTTCAAAACATCAACAGCTGCATGACTGAGAGAAGAATGATGCTTTCCCTCTGCTACAAACCGAGATCCAGCCGGCTGCAAGGTGTGTTGGTGGGCAGAGCAGAGCCCCGGTGTGTTGTATTCACGTGGCAGCAAGCAGGAGCTCAGCCTTGAACTGGCTGCTGCCAGCTCACCCCAGCTGGGTGATCCTGCTGAGGAGATGGGGAGCACATCCTGCTGCAGCCTCACCTACCCCAACTTCCTCCATTCTCACCTCCAACACTATCTTCAAAGACCTTCACTTCTGTCTGCCACGTGATGGCCTTCACAGGCAACCCAAACCTGTGTTTATGCAAAGCTAGAGCCACAGAGCCTGCTTCTTAGTCCCTGTGCCTCCACAGCCTTGGATTTCTGTCCTGACTGCTGGGTCCTTTAAGCTTATCAGTTCAGGATGGAGTTAGCTGGTTTTGAGAAGCACAAACCAACCCCCCCTTGAAAACAAGCTGGTTCACTGCACCTTCCTACAAGCCTTTTCTAGTTCATCCTCCTGCCTGGGTTCCTCACGGCAATAAAATAATAACTCTGTTGCCCAGTTAGATGTGCTGGAAAGCATCTTGACTAGCAGCCTAAGCCTCTGGAAGAGCTTGCTTTAAATCTTAGCCAAGCCATTGAATTAAAACAGCTTGAGAGTGGAGATGAATTAAACATTCTCCTCTTTGCCTGCAAACAAAGGCCTGGGGGTGAGGATCAGAGGCCATCTGAAACAGAAGGGACCCACAGGACTGTCAGATATGCCTCTTGCCACAATTACCCTTCCTGTCAAGCCATGCTCCAGAGTTAAAGCTTTCAGTCTTTGCTTCTACCCTGGCTTCCTCAGGACAAGAGGTTTAAGCAGCCCTGCAATGTGCCTGCCCATCTCTCTCCCCAGCAACTCTGGAACCAGCTGATGAAGACAGAGGTATCACAAGAAGGAGGACAAGTGGTCAGAGGAGAGATTCTGCTGCTGCTCAGAGCAATCTTTGCTGAGCAGCATGGTGGAGGTGGATCTCCACTGGCTTCAGTCACTCTCACAGCGTCTCCAAGCAGCAGCAACTCCTGCAGCTGGGACTGAGTGGCCTCAGGAGTCTGCCTACCTTGTCTAGGCTCTCCCTGCATGGTCAATCCATTCTCCAGGGCTGGCTCCTGTTCCTTCCATGAGCACACACAGCATCTGGCACAATGGGTTCCTAGCCTGAGCAGGGGCTTCTTGGTACCACTGACAAATAAATAACCACGATTAGCTCCTCTAACTGAGCATTCTCATCTTCTAATAAACATCGTAAAAAAGGAGAAATGAGACTTAATTCACTTTTATTGTCACAACTGACACATTGCAAGATCTTAATTGGAATGAAAAGAGTTTCCAGTAAGGAGATGCTGTTTAACTAACTCATTAGCAGCAGCCTGACAGAGACTGATGCTCCAGTTTTAGATGGAGATGAAAAGGAAAATCAGATCCCACTCCATCCCCACCTGCCTGTGCCCCCAGACACAGCACATCCCCCATATGGCCCCAGGAAGGGATTCAACATTGAAGAGTCTCCTCTTCAATCCAGGCACACAGCAGCCAGTATAGCACTCACTCATTCAAACATCTGTCCTGTGTTCCCTTCCACCGATCCGAGTCAGTCAATAACCACCCCAAAAAGGGAGCTGTGGGCAGTGAGGCTCAAGCTGAAAATATTGAGTCCCTTGCAATTCCTGTGCACTACCCACGGGATGTTCAGAAGTCCCCTGAGCATCAAGGGCTCTTTGCAGGCTGTGCTTCAACCTCTTTTCCAGCACCGGCTCCAGACTGGGGTCCTCACAAGATCTTGGGAGGGAAGACAAGGAGTATAGCTCCTTACCTTTCTCTCAGAAAACAGAGGTACAGCTTTGCCCCACATATAAAAACATAAATCAAGCCCAGGGACCGAGTCAGATAAAACACCACCCCCACAAGGCAAACTTCTCAGTAAATTCTGAAACCCAGGAGATGGCATGGAAAAGGCTGTGTAGTTGTCACTGCCACCCCAGCATCAGCAGCACCCGAGCATCTCAGACACGGACAGAGAGACAGCTCTGTGCCAGTTGTTCCACCCAGCAGATCTGGAGCAGTGCCTGGCTGGTCTACTCCAGCTCTCTGTCCCAATGCAGATAAATTTAGTTTTCTGTTTTTGCTGCCTAGGGAAGAGTAGGGAGGGGGAGTTGACATCTTTCAAATGAGACTTTAGAAATAAGCTGTCTGCATGTCTGGACGTTGAAGAATCCCAGGCAGAGCTTTGTCTGGATAAAAGAGTCTGCTCCAGCATCCTAACCAGGTGGTACCCTAACCAGACTGCTACCCACCCAGAAACAGCTGTGCCTCAGTAGCAAAACAATCCTTGTTTGCAGCACAATTGTCATGACTAACATTTCTTGCTGTGCCAGGGATGCTCTGGGAGTGCCACCACACTACGTGCTGCATACACATCCAGTCACAGTCCCTGCTCTTCATTTCTTAACATCTTCACAAAGATCTGGAAGACAAGGGGCTAGAGCAGAGGCAGGAATAAAAGTCCAGATTGCCCATCTTCCATAGCTGTGACCCACTCCAGTCACTAGCCCAGCTTCCCTTCCAACGAGACACTTGCTTTCCCCGGGGCTGAAAGCTGCTCTGTAAAGGCAAGTAAGCGTTTGATAAAGAAAATAACAGGATGAATAAAACCATGTGTTTGTACAAGAAAGCTTTTGCTCTGATCTTTAGTGCTGCAGTATGTTTTGACCTACTATTGCAAGACTCAAGCTACATCTTCCCTCCCTCCAAATGTGACAGAAGGCAAAAAGGAAGCCGCGGCTGATGCCGCAGAGCCCTGTGCTGGGATTCCAGCTGACAAACAGCATCAGTAGAGCTGCCCACACACACACTCAGATTAAAACCCACACCCTTCTCTCTCCTGTCACCTGCAGGAGGAAGTGCACACGCAGACATACATGCATCTATACATACATACGGGCCCGATTCTCTGCTCAGACACTTGGTGAAATACCAGTGGCTTCCAACAGGTTTGGACGCGAGGAGAAACACACCCACGAGATATATTTCCTAATGAGGGCTGACATTTACCAGTTACCACAGATCCTACATTACCAAGAATAAAACTTACAGGCAGAACCATCTCTGCTTGGACAGGGCTGTGTTCTGGCAGCGAGCAGGCAGGGTGGAGGTGGGCACAGCTCCCAACAGCCCCAAGAGTGATGGTGCAGAAAACATAGGGACCACACAGCCACCCAACACATCCCAGGAGCTGAGGCTGGTTTTGCAAGTGGCATCTGCTCTTGTGCAGCATCCAAGGGGAGGATCAATGACTCTACGTGGACATCCTTGTAACAGCCTCTCCAGGCTGTCTGGCTACTACACAACCCTGTTGGCTTATCAGTTCTGTGTTGGTACAGAGGGGAGAGGGCCACTTAGCACCACTATCAGAGACTCACAGAGCAATGAAGACTCCAAAAAGCATGAACAAACTGCTGGGATCTCACCCAGGATGGGATTTCAACTCAGAGGTTTGTTCCAGAGAGCTTTAGTGCCAGCTCCTCTTCAGCATGGGCAAGCCCTGAACCACACACAAACTAAATGCATTTTGCAATGGACTCCAGACCTTCACTGGACATGCCTCATCTGATTTACTCTTGCTGCCAAGGAAGGTGGATTTATTCCCAAATTTAGCAGCTGCCAAATCTTTGTGAGAGCGTTCACATGGGGATTTGCCACACACTTTTGTGAAGCCAGGGGAGGATTTGCACACTGAACAACCCTTCTCTCGTGAGGCACCAAGCCCACGGCAAGCAGTGGCCTTGCTCCAACACACCATGGGTTGCTCACAAGGTATCTCACTCCTGCCTAAATCCAGTGGTGATCCTGCTGGATCCTGGGGTGTATTAGAAGGGGTGTGGTTAGCAGGTCAAGAGAGGTTCTCCTCCCTCTCTACTCTGCCCTGGTGAGGCCACATCTGGAATACTGTGTCCAGTTCTGGGCCCCACAGTTCAGGAAGGACAGGGAACTGCTGGAGAGAGTCCAGCACAGAGCCACCAAGATGATGAAGGGAGTGGAGCATCTCCCTGCTGAGGAAAGGCTGAGGGAGCTGGGGCTCTTTAGCTTGGAGAAGAGGAGACTGAGGGGAGACCTCATTAATGTTTATAAATATGTTCAGGGTGAATGTCAGGAGGATGGAGCCAGGCTCTTCTCAGTGATGCCCAATGGTAGGACAAGGGGCAATGGGTGTGAGCTGGAACACAGGAAGTTCTGCTTAAACTTGAGAAGAAACTTCTTTATGGTGAGGGTGACAGAGCCTGGGACAGGCTGCCCAGGGAGGGTGTGGAGTCTCCTCTGGAGACATTCAAGACCCGCCTGGACGCCTTCCTGTGTGATCTCATTTAGGTTCCTGCTCTGGCAGGGGGATTGGACTGGATGATCTTTCGAGGTCCCTTCCCATCCCTGACATCCTGTGATTCTGTGATCCTGTTCGGAGCTGGTCACCCACCTTTCACAGACAACACAGTGACAGAAGACAAGGAGCTGACAAGGAAGAGAGGTCAGTGCCCCAAACTGTTCTTTTAAACTTCATCCCCAGCTTGGCATGCAGGGCACATGGCAGTGGGTTTACTTTTCAGCAAACAAGTTTCCCTTCTTCCAATCAACTCAGAAGCAATAAGAGGTGGGTTTCAACATGGCATAAATCTGCCAGTGGCATATCAAGGCTTCTGAATAGCAAGGGCACAGACAATTGTCCAGTGGAAAAGAAAAAAAGGTCAGAGCAGTAACTCTTACAGTATTTGTTCCACAAACAGAGAAGGTTTACACAGCTTTTCTGGGCAATTATTGAGCAGGAAATAAATCTCAACAGAAACTCATCATCTTCTCCCACTTTGCAGTCGAATCTCTTTGCCTCACGCCCCTAGCAATGTCCCCAAAATGCTTTGCAACAAGATGTCAGTTACACAACCCAAGGCTGTGCCCCAAGAGCCAGTGGAGAACTGTATTAAATTTAATAGCATTGCTCCAGGTAATCTATGACCGCTTATAATCAATTGTCCACGCCTGCTGCAGCGTGACTAGAGCCGTCTTCCCAGGGCTGCAGGTGCAGGACTGGCAGAGAAAGCTCCTGCGTAGGCTGGAGATGAGCGCGAGCTCTCGCACAGCCTTGAGTGTGTGGAGAGGCTTGGGCAGCAGCCAGCTCGCCCCTGCTGCCACGCTCCTGCAAAGCCAGAGTTCAAGGTCTCTCGGTGGATTGGAGAGCCCAGGCGTGAGCACGCCAACTCCAAAGAGACTATTATCCATGGTGGGGGGAAAACAGCAAGGAGGAGCCAGTCTCTCCCCTTTGGCATCAATTCAACGAGGGAAGAAAAGGATCACTGTCTCTGTTTTAGACAGAGGGAAACGATGCACAGGGAGTTAGGAAGGATTTCTCCCCTGCTGAGGCAGAGCTGGGAAATGATCAGCATCTCCTGCAGCCCCTGACACCCTCCACACTGTGTCATTGTACTGCCCAGGACCAGCTCCAGGCTCTTTCACAGCACTGTCAGAGAGGAGCATGAGCAGCCCTGGGTGAAGGGCCAGGGCTGGGAGAGCCAGGTCAGACAGGCAGAGGGAAGAGGGAAGGGATGAAGAATGACGGGAGAGCTTCAGGAGCAGGGCTTGCTACTCCTACCCTTGCTACATGGGTAGGAAACACAGTAGCACACAGCTAAACACTTCCCTCAGTGGAAGCGGCAGGAATTAGTTCAAACCACCACTAAAAGCTGAAGAGGAGGTGGCCCCAGATCCCAGGTCAGCTGTTACTACCACGCAAGACAAGTTCAAGTGAGGTCTAGCCTCTATTTTTAGTCCACAAAACAGACCTAGTCCTCCCAAGATGAGGGTATACTTGGACTCATAAAACTCCAAGGAGCCACGTGTACAAACAGGTTGCTTGATCTCTTGATCAGACCTTTGCTGAATGTGGTCTTTGTCTACCACCCTGCTCAGCTCTTCTGGGGACCTTGGCAAGGGGCTGTATTTTCTTGCCAGCTCCCAGGAGGACAGTAAGAGGGAAGAGTTACAGGACTACAGTCTACATGTGCTGCTTTCCACAGTGCCCAGAGGCAAGAAGACATCCCCAGCTCTGCAAGTCTTCCTCTCCTCTTCTTGAACACAAGCGAGTTGAGCCTGTGATAAAACATGGTCAGGAGAAGCCAAGTGAGTTCAGTCCCTCTGGGAGCTGCAAGGACTTCAGGAGAGGCCAAAGGCATGCAGCAGCTGGCTCCTCAGGCAGCCCATCACCCAGACTGCTTTTGGAGTGCCCTGAAGTGCAAGCAAGAAAGATTTTGCTTGAACCAAGGTTGTCCGTGCAGCCAGTGAGGGACAGCAGCCTTCTGGTAGGCCTCCAAGCCTTCCTCCATCCTGTCTCCCTTGACATTGACAGACAAAGAAAGTCCCTGTTGCACTGGTATCCAGGAGAGATGATAAACACGGGCACAGTCTCCAAGAGATGGTCTCCATCCAGTGTAATGGCAGAAGTCCTGGGAAAGGCAGAGGGTCCTGAGCCCAGCATCCCCATCACTCAGGCACGGAGCAGAGCTGGGTGCAGGGAGGAGGGAGCCAGTGGTGGCTCTAAGCGTCCAGGAACAATTACAGTCCTCTCTCCAGCAACATTTTCCTTCCCCCTCCCTGGAAGTGTTGAAGGCCAGGTTGGATGAGGCTTTGAGCAACCTGGTCTAGTGGAAGGTGTCCCTTCTGATGGCAGGGGGGTTGGAACTGGATGGGCTTTAAGGTCCCTTCCAACCCAAACCAGTCTATGATTTTCCTTCCCTAACCTCCCAGCCCCTCTCCAGCCAAACAGCAAGGCCTTATTCCTACACACGTGCCCTCCACACACACTGACTGCATCGGGGGCAGCAAACTCCTCTGTGTCCTCAAGCACATCTGGAAACAAGCCAAGTTTTTACCAGCAGCTCCCAGTCAAAGCAAGGGATTCCCATCACTTGCAAAAACCCCAGTACCTCCCCAACCAACGAGCAGTTGTCTGAGCAATCAAGCCTGAGCCAATTTCATCACAGGGAGGGAAAGCACAGCCAGAAAACGACTGTCCAGCCTGCTAAAACCGCTGGTCCCCTAAGGTCACACAATCCAAGCCACTTTCACTGAGGAAGCGATAAGAGACCACGGGGTGCTAAGCTGTCCACCTCAGCCCAGCGTAAATCCCAGAGCTTCTCCAAAGCTGGGCAAGGAAGAGAACAGTACAGCTTGCCTGAAAAGCAGCAGCTGGCCTCCTGAACAGAAACATTGCCATCTAGAGGCCCCTTGCCTTGTTTGTGGAAGGGCTTGAGAAAACTTGGGAGGAATTTCCACCCTCCCCAGGCACCTGTGTGTAAGAAGAGAACTGTTAAGAGACAGGGAACCTGAGGTTAAGGAGTGCAGCACGGGCCAGACTCCAGGAGATTTCAATCAACGTTGGATAGAGAGCTTTAAAGGATGTTGCAACACTTGGGTCTTTCTTTTCTCCTTAGGAGAACTTGGCCAGAGCTTAGGCAACTGTTCCTCCTGCTGTGTTTGAAGGCTTGCCTTGCCCTCAGCAAGAGAGACATGAGCTGGGAAATCTTCCCTTCCTGCCATGGGCAGACCATTCCGAGGTGACTGAGCTGTCCTGTGGGGAGATACCAGCAGAGCCTCACTGGAGAGTCTGTGAAATGGAGACAGGTGTGAAAGCACCTGGCTCAGATGTGGATCTCGAGCCCTTTCTGCACACAAGGAAGTGACAACTACCCAAAGTCCTCTGTAAAGGTGGACTCAGATCCCAGCAGACCCTACTTTGGACCAGGATCTTGCTCCACAGCATTCTCCAGAAGTATTTTTGGCCCACACTCCTCTCCAAGTCTGTGGGTGGTTCCACAGGCTGTGAGAGGAAAGAGCATGCATGAACAGAGTAGACACTCCCTCTGGAGCCCTGAAGGGAGCTGAAGCATGAGGAAGAGAAAGACCATGGAAGCCTCTGTCCTTTCCAACACCACATGAGCCAGCAGCCAAGGCTCAGCATTGCTCCTGCAGCTGAGATGGTGGCCCTAACAGCAAGGGCAAGCTGGACATGAAGCTAGGGGTTAGCAAGGCAAGGAAAGCAGGGTAGGTAGACCACAGGACAGAGGATGTGCCAGGGAGTTCAGCTGAGTCAAAGGTAACATCCTCATTTTGGGTAAACTGAGGCTGATCTGTTGAAATCAGCAGTTGTAGACTGGCTTAGACCAAAGAACAGGAGCTGGAGCATGTAGCCTCCAAGCTGAAGAAACATCTCAGCCCTACAGAACAGTCTGCAAGCGAGATGCAGATCTCTGCAGGCTGCCACTTTCATTTCTGATCTCATCCTCCAAAATCCCCCAACAGCAGCAATGGCTGTGCCACTACATGGTCATTGTCACGCTCAGGAAGTGGCCTGGACAGCCTTAACTCAGCCCCACAGCGAGTACACATCCCCCTGTGATCCACCACTGCAGCGGTGGGACACAGCCTGGTGCTATCTCCACCTTTTCAAGCTCACCTCAGAGTGCCCTTCTCACAGACAGTCTGCAACTTCAAGCATGTCCTCAAATCCAGACCAGTGCTTAGTTGGGAAGCTTTTGTCAGCAAAGATTAATTTCTGCAGTTTGCAGCTTTCTACCTGAGCTACCTCGGAGCTTCAGCTGTCTGGGGAAGAAAAGAAAAGATAATAAAATCCCCTGAATGTGTTCATCAAAGAAAGTCTGGTCAGGTGTCCTGCAGTCCTCTCATTTTTAAACTGGTGAATCACTGGAACTGCTAAAAAAAACCAAACAACCACCCACTCTGAGACCTGAAAATCTCATCTGGGAAGGTGAGAGACTAGAAAACACATTTGAGCACTGGTTTTTAAAAAGAAACCACTCTTCAGTCTTAATTAGGGCTGGTCCAGGCCAGGCAGCCATTAAGGTGCTCGCTCAGGGAGCTGTGGTCAGTACCCACTAATGGATGAGTAAGACACCCCAGGATTAAAGCTACCGGCGCCTCCGAGGACCGACGCAGGGGAAGCTTCCTGGCAGCTTTTTCTTCTTCTCCTCCACGGTCAGTGGGTTGGTGATGGATGTCTGAGTCCCAGCCCTCCTCTCTTGCAGCACATCATTTGATTATCTGCAGACATGGGGCTGGAGGTCCCTGGCAGCGCTCTGCGCGTCACGAGAGGTCACCGTCTCTTTGAATAACGTCTTCTTGGAGTGCCAAGAAGTGACATCAAGCTTTGCCCCTTGCCACCCCCTTGCCATCTCAAGGATGATAGTCAAAGCAGGGGTTACAGGAGGCGCGTTCCCTGCCATCTCTGGCTGCCCATGCATGATTTATACCTGCTGTGGCAGACGGACACTTACATACATTGGCATGATTGCACACGCGGCCTCCCAGCAGTGGCGGCACAGCTTAGAGAGATGGGTGGGAAGACTGGTCTGCACTGTGCCAGCCTGTGGTCTGCTCCTCCATCCCCCCTCCACGGAGGAGAGCTAATCCCCTTTACCCTGCCAGTGATGCCAGACTTGCCCAGGGCACATCAGTGTTTGGACACAGATCACCTCCTGCGATGCCACTCTGCAAAGGATCATGTTAGACAACATGAACTGCTCAAAAGATTTGCTGCTGAGATCCTGAGACAACGTGAGAGCCAGCAACACAGCGGCACAAAGGACACAGCCAGGATGCAGATCACATGGAAGATACTTCCCTCCCAATATTCCTTTCCCAAACTTCCCTCCCCACCCCAGCACAGGCTTGCAAGCCTGCCTTCTGCTCTCTGACCCTGCTTTGACAGGCACAGCTAGTCCACAGATCAGACCAGACAAACAAATGATGGCATGTGGCTCACGGAGCTGGGGAGGAACAGCCAAAACAGGTAAGAAACAAACCCAGGTGCAGACAGAGTCAGCACCATGAAACAGGATGATGACTCTACAGAGCAAGGACCCCCAGGTGGTGGCTGGGAAGCTCCCCTTCTCCCAGCATTTGCAGTTTCCAGTTACTAAATGGCCTTACTTAAAAAAAAAAATAAACAAAACATTAACATCTTATAACAGGGTCTACAGCTGTCTCCTCCTTCCCCTCCAAACCCCACCTCTGTCACTGCTTACCAGCCCAGATGTGAACAGCCACCTACAAACTTCACCAGTTCATATTTATGGTGGCATCTCTGCTGCCCTCTCTAGCTGGCAGGACCCTGGGCTGATGGGGTGGGGCTGGTGAGGGCATCACTGCGAGACACTCAACCTGAAATTACAAACAATGTCCCACCACTGGGTCACTTGCCACAAGATACTCCATCGTATCCACAGCCAGCTGAGACGCTTGGTAATTTCCAGCAGCAAAGTCAGCATTCAGACAGGGCTGGTGCTGCTCTCCCAGCCACAAACTGTATATTTAAAACCCAAAGTGCAGATAGGGAAGCACTGGAGAGGGTGGCAAGGGGGCAGATGTTCGTTTGTCCTTGGCAGAAGAGCATGGCAGCACCAGCAAACACACAGCTCTGGGGGCAGAGGGAAGCACTGGCAGCTACAGATTACTAATCAATGTCGGGTAACAACAACAGCAGCTAATAACGAAGGGCTGATCAGCTTACTACGGCAGTAATTATTCCTGACACCAGCCCTCAGAAGAAGCATCCAGGCTTAGCACACTGTCTACCATGATGATAACCCCAGATAACTAGAGAAATTTTGTGCTAGAGAAAAGGAGGGGGAAGAGAAAAAAAAAACAACAAACAAACCCTCAGCGATTAGCAAGACTTGTGGTGCTAATTACACTGTGAATGGTGTGCAGGGTTTGTCAGAGTTAACTTGTGCCTTCCCGGTGACACCGGGGAGGGATGCGAAGCGCCTGCACACCTTCCACAAAGCAACGGTGACAAACGGTTTTGGCAGCTGGTTGTTTTTGAGAACAAGACAACTCGCTGCTGCCGACACCGGATTCTGTGTCAGCCCTTTGCCATCACGACTGCCTGGGTGAAAAAAAGACTCTCACCTCCATAGCAGAGAAATCGTTGGGCTTCTCTTCGCATCAGTAGGTGGTACTGAGTCCACCTAACCTGGGTTCAGGACCAATTCAGGATGCGAGCCTTTTGGTATGAGACACAGCCAGTGACAAGACTAGAAATCTTAATGTCCCAATGTGTCTGAGTTGTGTGTGCTCAAAACATGCTGCATTCACCCACAGCCGCTCTGGATCATAGAATCATAGAAT
>NW_010298763.1:45553-48316 GCF_000700745.2 Antrostomus carolinensis | reverse complement strand
ATATATAAACACCTGCCTGTGGAACAGGCCAGCCTACACAGCCCATGTGTGCTCACAGATGTAGCCGAACATGCAGCACAATGTACATTTTCACTGTTGTGTTTTGATCTCCAAACATGAACAGGCTTTAGAAATTACTGCAAGAGAGGTACCCCCTGCAAATATGGAAACCAAAGAGGCCACCATAACCTTCATTTTGCTGAGGGAAAATGATTTGACTTCCAAGGATTTAAAAACCCTATTTCGTTCTTTGATCAGGTCTCAAAATATTTCATTGCTACATATTTTCAGAGAAGATCTGTCTGTATTAGTCAGCTACATACAAGATCTGGGTTAAAATCCTCAAGGCTGTCAATAATTCAAATTGACAAGGGCTCTGATATTGTTAATGGTTTTGACCTAACACAAGCTAAGGAACTTCACACATGGTAATGTAATGGAAATGTTGAATTCAAAGTTAAGACACAATAACCAGTCTCTCAATTACATTTAACTTCAGTGTGAAATGAGCAAGTTTCCCCAAACATATATTTTGGAGATGAAAGTGAGTAATTTCCTGTTTCCCAGGAAACTTTATGTTGTAAAAGATAGCAGTGGAAGGACAGCTGAAAGACCATGGGAGGTAATGAATAGGAAATGAACAAAACTGGAAGGATGATCCAGATGAAAGAGAGCCCAAGATGACTGGGTATGGTGGCTAACGCTGGCTCAAATGATCAAAATGGGCCAAGTGGTCTCCAAAGGATAACACAGCAAGGCACTCAGACTGTCACAGCTGTTTGTGGACTGAGCAGAGAAGGAGATTACTGGCTTGGTAAGAACGCTTGTCATCACTGGCACTTCTTCCCAGTCATTCCTAATACCTATAGGAAAAGAAGGTGGCTAAACTGATTACCTTCATGCACCATATAGTACCACAAGGAGCAAGGAATCTCCTCTGAATTCTTCCAAACAGTGTATTCCTGGTTTTCATACAGCAAAGCACAGCACCTCAGAGGACATACACACTACGGTGGCTTTTTATTTCCCAGTGAAAAAAAACCTGAAAAGGCAGTTTACCCCCAGAGTCAGCTAATCCCGTGTATTTTCAAGCAAGATGCCCGCAGAACCAGAGTCTGTACCTAACAATGGTCCTGGGGCTGCTACATCTTTTTGGAAAGGCCAGCTGTTTGGAAGACCCTTTATTTTTCATTGAGATGCATTTTCTTTTTCAGTACAGCTGATAAAACTCTTTCAGAAGAGCCCAAGGTGGTACTTCTGTTTCTCAGGGACAGTTTCTAGAAGCTGAGGTAGCATCTACCTGTTTTTATCAAGCATTAAGTCTGCAGCCTCACTTCCCTGTTCTTTGGAGGTCCAGCTGAACCTATTCCTGGTACTTGAAGATTCAGAGAAGCAATGAGTCACTTAATCTTCAGTCTCTATAGAGGAGAATAAATCCAGTATTTAAACCTGTCTCCCGAGACAGATTCTCCTGAGGAAATGGATGGAAAAAATAGCCAGGCTGTCACACTGCACACCATTTTTTCATATCTTAAACATGAAGCACACAGACACAGAACACAAACTCCACATAGCTACCACTAACCAAAAATCTCTAAGTATGCACCTATCATGTTATATGAATGTGGACAAGCATCAAAAGGAAAAGTCAGATTTACACAGTAAATTAAGAAACAGGCAAAGCAGGGTGAGAAATATGGAAATCTTTTTCCAGAGCTATTCTGACATGTTAAGAGAACAGTCAGTGTTATGGTAACTTTCACATTGCTTATCAGCTAATGGGGAGCTTTGTATACAAACCTCTAAATATATTTAAACAATAAGCTTAAGTGTCAACTAGATCTGTTCATTCTTTAAGAGTATGTATTTTCTTCATTAAAGAGATATTTAGACTTCGAAACATTATCAATATACATTTTTATTGCATTGTCTACCATTCAGGGGGTTTTTTTGTAAAAGCAAAACATGCACTATCTTGTTCAATTATTCAGTTGTTCAATTCAGTTTTTCATCCTGCAAGGTGTCAAACACACACACACACATATATATATATATATATAAAGACAGGACCTAGCATTAGGAAGATGCATTTAGTAAAAGTAACTGCTAAACCAAACCATGTGTCTGTTGTTTGAAACAGAATTAATGGAGATACTGTAAATGTCCCAAGACAAATTAGTACAGAACTGAAACATTGCACAGAAATTGCCAAAGTTATATTCTCAGTCCTACCAGTATTCCTTATCATGGCTGAATGTTGCTATAACAAAACACAGCACAATACTGGGTCACTTTTTTTTTTAATGTATCATAATTAATGTAGTTAGTCCTAAACTCATACCGAACCTTAGTAGCAACCTTAGTTACTGCTTAGAAAAGACTAAGCAGTAACAACATCTATTTTAAGCAGTATTTCTTTTCATGATGCTAAATAAAGCACAAAAAGAAACAAATAAAGCATATCTTTTAAGCTACCTAACATGTGACCCTATATCAAATTTTATCAGAATTGACCTAACAAGCTCATAAGAATTAAGAATGTATGATCCTGATTAAGTACATACTTTTTTGAAGGGTAAGAGAGAACAGCACTAAACACTTAACATTAGGCTGTGATTCCTGAAAAACAGAAGTTCTCTGTTTATTAGCAGAACAAGCACAGAACAAGAACTAGTACAGGCTAGGTATACTCTCTTTCAAATATACTTAATATTCAAATATACTTAACCATTTCCTTGTGAGAGAGTCCTTATTAAAAACAAC
>NW_010298763.1:3332-45538 GCF_000700745.2 Antrostomus carolinensis | reverse complement strand
AGTGTTTTGCATTAATTTGACAGATTTCTGTTGTGGACTCACAATTTAAACCTGAATGGACTTGGTTTTTATTTGGCTATTTGCCTATTTTAGGGAGACATCTAAAGAACTGCAGTTCAGACTAGATTTAAAATTCATAGAATATCGAGTTGCAAGGGATCTCAAGGATCATCTGGTCCAACCTTTTTTGGCAAAAGCATGGTCTAGACAATTGAGAAATTGAGAGGAATAACAACGACTTGATTTAGTAATCCTATGAATTTTCAGTTTGCTATTCAATCTGAATTAATGCTAAAAGTATATAATAAAGTTAAGTCAAAACCTATTTATAGTATTTGTCCCAACCTAATTCCCCAGACTCACATGGGATGGAACACCTACTAATGGAATTTGACACCAATTAAACTGGGATAAGAAAAGCTCTCCCTTTTTGGTTCTCCCCTGCAAGAGCCAAAAGGAATATGATGCCTATTTCACAAGCAGCTGATATCTACCAGTCAGGGACTGGCAATTCTTGCCAGCTCCTCGATATGAAACCTATCTAGCATGCCATGTAATTAATTTGTTGACTTGTTTAATTTTAGTTAGAGCCCAGCTCATGAGCAGGTTATTTTCTCTGGTTTTATCAGCTTTTACTCTATCTAGCAAACATGGTGCAGCTGGTTCAGATTGCTAAGACCTGGCTAATCCTACTATTCCAAAGCCCAAAATGAGCTTCTATTTCTTTCTTACTCCATGTTTCACAACATGCACCCTCCTCTCCAATATGCTTCAGAAAACAGAAGAGGGACAAACAGAAATCAGAGCTGGCCTCAGAAGCACTTGGAGACCCCACCTGGGACCTGAGGAGCTCCCCCACTGTGCCAAGCCAGCGGACAGCAACTGCTGTGCAGTGACTGGAGCACTCCAAGGCTGTAACCTGCAGTTACATGGGTCAAGCGATAACACACAACAACCACCCTAACCAGTAGGGCCTGTGGCACCTGTGTTTCACCACATGGTCCAGAGAACCCAACACTTGCCGAAACTGCCTTTCCAGGTGGGAAAAAGGGGACTTGATAAGTACAGGAGCCAGGCCTGAGAGCTAAGGGCAAGTTGTGGGCATGAGGCTCCATGTTTAAGTGTTTTTTCTTAGGGCACTTGCAAACAGCATCCCCTTGTAGCAATCTGGCTACTGTTGGTTATCCCTAATACTGGGTAAATTTCAAGAGCTTTAGCACTTGTCCAAGTATTATATCCCTTTGCCAGTATTGCTACAATTAAAAAAAAAAAAAATGCAGTAAAAAATGGAATAATAGAAACTTTCATTTTGAAAAGCTGAGGAAAGTAATCTCGGGTTTGGTAGATGTACCAGCAAAAAAATTTTTTTCTTACAGCCTTTGACTTATCTGGAATGACATACTTCTATGTACTTCTGGAAGTACACAAAAATGTGACTTTTATCAAAAGCAGACACAACTAGGATAAAAGCAGTCCAGAGCTATCTACCGGAGTTGAAGTGTCTGTGTTGAAGGGCAGAATCCACACTGCTCCTTCATAGACACTGATCTATTCACTTTCTCAAACACAGGTCCACAGAGACTTTTTAAGGTTTTAAATAGTTCCTCCCAGCATGCATCATCACCCACCACCACCAAATGCTATGGTTCTTCACTTATTCATGTTTACATAAAAATAAATACCTCTTTCAATGAAAAGGTTTTTCCCTTCTTCTTGAAATTACTAAATTTGAGTTAGAGGAATAAGTGTTAGCTTAGTTCTAAAAGCAGACCTAAATTCTTGGATGAGTTCAAGTTTATGTAGAAATAATTACAGAAATGGTGGGTTTAGCTGCAAGAACACATTCATTCAGAAACAACTGCATCCTCCAACTCAGCAATTCAAACTCCTGCTTTCCCTCAGAGATTTCTGCTACTGAGGATACATCCATCCTTGGCAATCACACACAAAATGATTATTAAATAATCTTAAACATATGACATGCAGGTACGAAACTCTCTTCATCCTGATCACTTACTTATCAAAGACTGAAGGTTAGAAAAATCTTGTATATTCTGGAAGTAGAAATACTGCTTTTTACAAAATTCAAGTTTTAATTTTCCATTTCAACATTAGTAAAGCTAAGGATTATTTTATGAGGCTATTTTTATATCAAGCTTTCTGAAAGATTAGTGAGCATTTACATAGTACTTAACGGCCCATATACATAAGCAAACAGAAATCTGACATTGATGGTACCTATGCAGTTTCTTATCAGTCTAAATAAACACATGAAATTTTATTCCTATTCATACTGCTTCTTACCTTTCCCTATCATACTCACTGATCAAAGTTCAGTTTAGGCTCTAAATATTTCAGAATATGGTCCTTGGTACATAACACAAGTAGTATCCAATCCTCCACGTAACCTTTGCATATATTGAAGTGTACCTAAACTAAATTTTTAATAGAAATCTGAATCCTAAATTATTAGATATTTTTAGAAGATTAAAGAAAAAAAAAATCAAGCTATTTCCATTTAATAATGCTATCTCCAAAGCCAAGAATGAAAGCCAAGCTTCTTGTTTAAAATGGTTTTATTTAAAAGTAGTGCAAGCTTACTATATATCATTTAAGAAGATTTTCCTCTTTGGTTTATAGAAGCACATGACAACTATGCAGTAAAATTGAGTATTTGGAGACAAGCAAATTAAACTTGTGGGTTTCAGGAAGGGGTTTTTATTAAAAAACAAAACAAAATAAAAGGTATCAGTGAAGACTTCCTATGAGCCAGTGAAGCTCTTTATGTTGTAAACAGTTAAGCTTCATGGTTCCTCTGAATCCTTGAGGGGAAAAAAAAAAAAAAAACCAACAAAAAAAAAACCAAACCAAAAACCCACACAATCAGAATTTAGATTTATTACTATAATTGAGGTAATTTTAAAATTTTAGATTCTAACTATATTTTGGGATAGTTTTATAGTGTTATCAAACATTATATTAGAAACAGACTTGATAAGAGTTGTTTTCATGCACTAGAGCTATATTTCATAATTAGAATTTGTGCCAATCTGATATGGGTTTGGGGCAGGGGGGAGAGCACTTAACAGGAATGAAAGCACACTAGGATAGAGTTTTGTCCTCTACAAGTCAAGCAGCAGCTTTAATCCAATCTAGAAACAAGAAGCATTCATACAACTATCTTGGTAAAAAACTGCAAGCTTTTTGTTAAATAAATGTATTTTATAGTTTCTTTGTGACTGCGTGTATAACCTTGTTCTTCAGTTCTCATTAACGATCACTTACGATCTACCCAATAGCTTCTCTACAACACATCCCTTCTACTCCTCTGAACACTGTTTTATTTCAAAACATGTCTAGAAAACCTATAGGGAAATAGCACAAGATGTCACAATAGTCTAGCCATCAAATTGCATAGTCCTTTGAAACAGACTAATTCTAAGTGTTGCCAAATAAGATCTACAGAATCTAAAACTAAGTAACAAGAACCAGCCATGAGTAAGTCAGTTTACAGCTGCTCAAAAACAAACTAGCCCCCCAACAAGATAATTTTTAAAATAAATATCTGATGCAGAGTCAGTAACCTAACCAATGTATTACCAGAAAGCAGTGACACTGTTTGCTATATTGCATACAAGCACGTGAGCTTTTAATTTTAAGGACCTGACCTGAAGATTTTTGACAGAATTAACAACACTTATTATGAATCTTACTGTTCTATCATGAATGAATAATAAATACTAACATGATCCTTCTGTTTTCATAGTGGGTACTAGTTCTACTAGTCCATGCTCTTTATCAAATACTCTTGAACATGAGGATGTGTAAGAGTCTAAGCAGAGCATCCCTTTGCAGGTTGTGGGTTCCCCCCCTCCCCCCCTTTCCCTTTTAAGCCTTTTGGTTTGCACCACTTCAGTTTAGACAGCACCACCAGGAAGCCAGTCAAAACTAATTCACCATTTAAGCAGTGCAATGAGTGTCAGCCAGATAGATACATTTCATGTAATGCATCTCCTGGTTGTATCAAAATTTCTTAGATTAACAGAAAAAAAGGTTCTGCTAGAGAAACAAATTAACCTTAGTACAGATATAAGAAGTGACTGATTGATAGTGTCCCCATCATCAGAAGCCAAAGCTTTATCAGTTACTGTAAGAAGCAATGAAAACTAGCTGAACTGGCAGATAGAAGCACCGGATAACAGGATCAGTTGTATTACTGCTATACTGGTAAACTACGAAGCTGAAGTTTGAGAGACAGAAAAACCCAAGTATTTTGCTTTTAATTAACCTGGGAAAGGGTCAGTAAAGTATCTACATTTTAAGAAATGTATCTCAATTTAAAAGAACAAAAATTTTAAGTTTTACCTGTTTTCTGCTATTTACTCCTTCCATTATTCCTCTGAAACACACAAGTATCATTGGCAATGTATCCAGCCAAGCACCAAAATAAAGAATTCTCTTTGGAATAGTATAAAATACTTTTCAAATGTCTCTTTTCATGGTTAAAGTATTTTAAACCTTAGATTAAGAACAAGGAACTAAAATTTCAACTGGCTCAACTAACAGGTCTGATTAGAGCCCGGGAATCTCTTTTAAAGACAGACAACATCAAAATTGATTTTGTTTTTCTCTCTAACACAACTTGCACTTTAAATACTGCTTCCTATCACCAATCATTTTCATAGTCTATAACACAAAGGGAAATAGCTGTAGTTTTAAATACATCATATGAAGGAAGAAACATGCACTTACCAAGTGAACATAAGGCACAAAGTATCCAAAAAGTGCAGCTGGGATCCCAAAAGCCCAGATTCGGTAACTGAGAACTTTGAAAACTGAGAAATTGCAAATCTTTTTTTCAGGAGGAAATCTGAACTTCCCCTTCTTTCCTCCCTCCTTGTCTTTGGCACTGGAAACAAGGGGTTTGTACGTAAAGCCACCCAGGAACAAAACAAACATAAGGATGCACAGGACCCGCAAGGTGTTGTAGAGGCCAACAGAATCAATCAAAGCTCTCAAGAGGAAGGGAAGCGACACGGTGAACAAGCTGCTGCCGGCAGTGACGATGCCATTCACTAGTCCAAGGCGCTTCTTGAAATAGTGCCCGAGAATGACCAAGGATGGCTGGTAGGCAAATGAGCAGCCACAAGCAAATAAGATTCCATAGGTGAAATATAGAGGTTCAATGGTCCTGTATCAAAAGAAAAAAGAAAAAAAATTCATTAGTGCTTTGTACAACACTATGGTCACAACCGCCTACCATACATAAGACAGTTTTTCAGTGAATTGACATTTAAAGAAATAAGTTAAGAGTTTGTATGCACATATAGATGAAATAAGTGTCAGTTTAATTCAGCAATTATACTATTTTCTTCTACTGAAGATTTCACAGAATTCACTGAACAGGTAAAAAAGCAAGGTTATAGTTAAGTATAATCACACCAAATAGTCTGACCAATAAAGAGTTTTAAAAACTATTGTCAGGGTGAATTAGCCAAATATAAGTTCAGCCATTGCTGGGTTTTAGGTTTTTTTATTTTCCGAAGACTATTACATTGTTTTGATTTACACATCTCTTTACTGCCCTAGTAGTTCAAACATAATACTAAACACTCTTCATGAACCCAGAAAAATCAAGTATTTACGTAGTTTATTATGAACATACAATAGCAACAGTAGTAAACATTATTAATAATGAAAAATAAAACATAAAAATACTGTCAAGTTTTGGTAATACAATACATTATTGGCAAATGATAGACTTCTTAGGTATTCATTTTTTAGACAAATAATCTCATTTTTATTAAATATTTTAAATTCAATGTTTTAATCCAGATATTGGATATGCTACAAAAGAAATAGGAAAGACATTCATAAAGAATGAAACATTGCAGCTCATATTAAGTAGGCTCTTCATGACAAGGTTCTCCACTGTTACCCTCTCCTATACAACTGAAATGAAGAGCCATTGTGTTAGATCACATGCAGACATGTGACATTAAAAGGTACTTGTGCAAGAAATCTTAACAGTATGAAGTAACAGCAATAGCATAACAGTATTTTAGTATTAATAAGTCAAAGGAAACATTTTTTAACATTTGGATGAAGGGAAGTAGTGTAAGCAATGTTTTTATACAAGATTTCTGAGGTGGTACGTGACTTTTTTTTTTTAAATACTATGTTTTCAATTAACCATGGGTTCTTTTCTATCAACTAACACTTGCTTTTAAAGCAGTTATAGAAAACTATTTAACCTATTAGCCAATATATTAACTTTTTTTTTCCTCAAGGAGGATGAATCCTTATGTAGTGCTTTTCATCATAGGATGGTACCTGCCAGCACCCCTCTATACCAAAATAGACTCTGCAAGCTTCCCAAGCAATTATAGAAATTCTCAGAAAATCGTATTTGACTAACAGATCTGACACCAGGAACTCTTGGGTTTGTGTATTACTGTGAAAAAGAATATTTGGGTAACATAATATTGTTGCTCTCTATGTGAAACTATCAGTTTCTAAAACTGATTATACACAAAACAAGCCAGCAGAAACAACACAAGGGGAAAAGACTAATTACCTATATCAATGAAAAATATCCAAGAAAAATAAAAACAGAACAACAGAAGTTATAAAATGAGAGGAGGAACATAAAACAGTAAGAACAGAACTCCTGCTTTCATCTGCAGAGTCATTGAAAGAGTTTGCAGCTTGACATATATAGCAAAATATTCTCCTGCATTATAAATACTTTTACATCTCAGCTTCCTAAAAGACAAACTTTATAGTAAGAAATCAGTATGCAACAAAAGCAGTAATTCATATTTACATTTATCTACTGTACAGTATTTTACTTTTAGAACCTTGACTTTTATATCTGAACTACACTCCCTCAAATAACAACATCATAGGCATAAATCATTTTAGTGCAAGTAATGAAACACCAAGAATGCACATTAACGTGGCACATACTTTAGCAAGAATTTACCTCTCCTCAAAGTGCTCCTCAAATTCTAAAATGAAATTCAAGTAAGCTAATGTATTTTTCAAGCTTTTACAAAATAATTTACTTCTGCATGTCTCTCCTGTGCCCTTGTTCCACTGGATATCAGGGAAGCACAAAGATGACAGCATTTTGTTCAGAGGAAGAAGACATCTTTCCTTTATTAAGAGGTTTAATTTATAATAGCAGGACTGTTTTGGTATTCATCACTTGACAACACTATTGGGAAGAAAGACTTCTCCAAGATGCATTCTTTTAGTTTTTACCTCATATGTGGTAACAAGCCTCTCAAAACAACAGAAAGTGGGGCTTTTTGTTTGTTTGCTTTAATAAAATGAGTTAAGGAAAATATTTGCACTTGCATTAACCAAAAAATAAAATAAAAATCAGAAACTTGCTCAATTAACAAGAAAACAAGGTTTTCTTTTTCCCATAAATATAAATTATTCCAAGAATAAATATAAACACTAGTCTCAATACTTAAGATAGAACTATTTGTCTTCTGTTCCTGTAGATTTATGGATACGTTTTCACATTAGGGGATATATGCTCACACTAGATGTATTAGCTCAGGCACAGTGCCACACTGCATGGATTCATTCACCCATCCAGATCGCAGCCAGCTCACATCCATCTGGTTCAGAGCACAGGCACAGAAAACACTTTTGCAAGCCTGGCTGTATAAACATATTTACATTTATGTAGGAAATTCTTCTGAACTTTGCTTTTGATTGTTCCTGTACTTATTCTGCTAAGGGTGGAAAAAAGCAGATTGAGAAGTAGAGGTAACTGTGGCTTATTTTCCTGCTAATTCTTCCCCCATCTTCACTAACCAATTGCTGCTGATGACTAGAATAAGTGAGTAAATTTCCTTTCTTCATCTTCTACTGTGTGTGTCCAACAAATCAGCCATTCTTTAACTTTTTAGGATTTATTCTGCCAAAGTTACAAAAATGTACAAAATAAAAGTGTAATCTGGAGAAAAAACCTCAACTGCTGTTTGGGTTTTCTCAGTAACACAAGAAAGAACTGAGATTTGCTCTGGTGACAGAGGATACAAAGAAGGCAGAGTTACTGAACGCCCTCTTTGTCTCTGTCTACACTGCTGGAGACTGTTCTCGGGAACCACGGACCACAGAGGCCCCAGAGGGAGTCAGGATAAAGGAGGAGTTTGCCTTGGTTGACAGGACTGGGTTAGAGATGAGTTAAGCAACCTGGACATCCATAAATCCATGGGTCCTGATGGAGTGCAACAGCCAGTGCTGGGGGACCTGGCTGAGGTCTGGTAAGTCATGGGGAACAGGAGAGGTGCCTGAGGACTAGAGGAAGGCAAATGTCACTCCAGTCTTCAGAAAGGGCAAGAAGGAGGACCCAGGTAACTATAGACTGGTCAGCCTCACCTCCATCCCTGGAAAGGTGATGGAATGACTTATCCTTGGTGCCATCTCAAGGCATATCAAGGATAAGAGGGTCATTATGGGCAGTCAACATGGCTTCACCAAGGGGAAGTTATGTTTAACCAACCTGATAGCCTTTTATGAGGACATAACCAGGTGATGTCAGAGCATCAACCAACCATAGATTATGGTTGGTTCTGATGTCAGAACCAACCATAAATGACGGCAGAGCAGTGGTTGTGGGTTATTCTGGTTCTGATGTCAGAACCAACCATAAATGACGGCAGAGCAGTGGTTGTGGTTTATCTTGATTTCAGCAAAGCATTTGACACCGTCTCCCACAGCATCCTCACAGCTAAATTGAGGAAGTGTGGTCTGGATGATCAGGTAGTGAGGTGGATTGTGAATTGGCTGAAAGGAAGAAGCCAGAGAGTTGTGGTCAATGGGGCAGAGTCTAGTTGGAGGCCTGTGACTAGTGGAGTGCCTCAAGGGTCAGTACTGGGACCAATACTGTTCAGTATATTCATCAGTGACCTGGATGAGGGAACAGAGTGCACTGACAGTAAGTTTGATGATGATACAAGGCTGGGAGGAATGGCTGACACGCCAGAAGGCTGCGCTGCCATCCAGCGAGACCTGGACAGGCTGGAGAAATGGGCAGAGAAAAACTTCATGAAATATAACAAGGGCAAGTGTAGAGTCTTGCATCTGGCAAAGAACAGCCCTAGGCTCCAGTATAGGTTGGGGACAGACCTGCTGGAGAGCAGTGTAGGGGAAATGGACCTGGGGGTCCTGGTGGACACAAGGATGACCATGAGCCAGCACTGTGCCCTTGTGGTCAAGAAATGAAAACAAATAAAACAAAGGTTCCCACTCTAACAGATAATACAAAATAGCACTGCTTACTCCTTCATATTCTGTTGATAGGATAACGTAAAACTGATATAACACTTTGAATGTAAAGAAAAGGGGTTTTTTTACCTTACAAAAGAGCTTGAAAGGAGTCCAACAAATCCTACTGCAGCTCCAATAACAGCTACTTTTCGACAACCAAACAGGTCTGTGAATATGCTGACTATTGGAGAACAGAAGAAGACCATTCCCATAGAAAGAGAGTTCACCCATGCTGCAGAATACAAAGAGACAACATTTTAGAAGACCAAGTGATTTCAGTTTTCAGCTAGTATTTGTTTTAGTTCAGCAACATAAAAATCATAGATAAAATGAAACAATTGGGTAACTTTTAAAAATAAATACATTTAAAAATATGTTTACCTAACATGGTAAAAATTAAAAACCTGAGCAATTTATATAATCAACTAATTTAGACTATCAGCTCAAGGAATGCAAATAGCTACAGAAGGTATTATTACTGTAAAAAAAAAAAGTGTTCCTCCAGTGAGTAATCTAGTATTCAAACTGATGACTAGGCCATTAAATATACATTTTAGGCTCCATATCTATTCTGACATCAGTTACCACATTTCACTGTATTTCATTCTACATTTTAATGACTTTAAACAGCTAGGTTTGCTGAAAAAAATATTAACAAATGTAAACTTAATTGCATAGATCTAGATCATACTGAACATTAATGAGTAAACTAACATCAATTGGCTTTTATTCTGTAATACATATGTTAAGAATGTGATTTTACTTTAAAATAAAGATAACTTGAGCTAATACAACCATTTCCATATCTGATGGGAAAATGTCACTACATCTGATACTGCTCCAGCTTTACAGACATTGTTAAATGCTTTGTTTATAAATGAGTCTTTAGATCATTAAGATTCAGTTCAGGTAAGTACACTGAAGTTTCAGCCAGAAATGTGTTGGTTTTTATTCCAAGTGTACCAAAAATATCTTCAACTCACTTAGGCAGAAGAGAACTTAATTCATTTAAAATTAAAAACTTTCTGCTTCACTTCACACAGGTGTTCAGAACCACATCATTTACTTCCTGTCGTCTAATTGTTCTTCCAAATATGCAACACTGATGTTACACTCATTAGTTTTCCAAGGGCATAAAGGTAAATCAAGCTGCTGTAACACAATAGTTACAACAAATATACTTAGGTGAGTAAATCATAGAATCATAGAATGGTTTGGATTGGAAGGGACCTTAAAGATCATCCAGTTCCAACCCCCCTGCCATCAGCAGGGACACCTTTCACTAGACCAGGTTGCTCAAAGCCTCATCCAGCCTGGTCTTAAACACCTCCAGGGAGGGGGCATCCACAACTTCCTTGGGCAACCTGTTCCAGTGTCTGTTTATCTTTCCTAAAGACAGAGTTAGAATAAATAATTATGATATAGTGATAAAGGCAAATAAAATTATCTAAAAAAATATAACCAAGAGACCTAACAAAGAATATTTGCAAGTATATCTATCAATACCAAGACTTAGAAGTAGTGTTGTTAAAAACTCCAATGAGACCTACACATTGATAAAGACACCATTGTGCAAGGCACTGAAGAAAACAGAGCAAAACAAACAAGCAAACAAAAAAATTGTTTCTTCAAAGAGTTCAGAATGTAAATGAAAGACAAAAGAGAACAGATGGTTAGTGAAAAACAGAAATGAGAGTACAAGAAATAAAACCTTTATTTTAGGGCAAACAATGATCTCAACAAATCATGACCTAACTGTTTGGGGTGAGGGTGGGGGGAATGTTATTGAGGTTTTTTGAGCATGTGTTAAATATAATGGAGTTTCAAGGCACAATCTGAATTGGAGTGAGGTATTTTTATGGGTATTTGCTGCATTGCCTCGGTATGACCAACCCAGACAAGACAGCCTTGCCAGACTTGCATCTCTGCAGCAGAAGCACAAGCTGTATGAAGGGAGAGCAGGGAGGACTAGGAAGAACAAGGCCACTGTGACACTGACTGAAAGGCAAAGACCAAGATCTCTCCTTTCTCTTCCTCTGCAGTCAATGAATGCTCAAGTGCATCTTGGATGAGGCAAGAGATGACTTGGAGATCTGTCCCATTACAGCACAGATGGCTCCTGATGTTGCAAAATAGCATCGTACCAACTACAGGAGTCACAGAGAGCAAGTGCTCTCACACAGCCTGGAGACCAGCCAGTTGCAAAGCTTCTAAGTCCAACTTCCACAGGACTCTCCATCTTTTTACTTATCTTTCCCAGAGGAAGCTATATAGAGACTCTGCAGTTCTGCTACGCAAAGGAAACTGCAAACACTGGGAAAAAGAAAGTCCATAGCTTCCTGTCACCTCCCCCAAATAAATGGTAGCTCCATCACCATCAGTACTAAGAATCAGAGTACCTGTGCCACCTGGTGTATATGCAAGGCCAAGAGAGAAGGCAGCTAAAACTTGAGAAGTGGGCATTACAAGACTCTCTGGCAGATTCACGGGGGTATGGAGGTACCAAGGAATGGCTGAACCTTCTGCCAGCCTTCCTGCCTAGGGATGAGAAGACACAAAGGTAACTGTGTCACTAGACAAGCCCACCAGAGATTACTGGTTATGGGAATCCAGTCTCACACGGAGAGGTCCATGCACCCCACTCATGGACACAAACAGGTAAAGAAACTGGCAACTGACACAGAGTTTAAATAATTTGCATAAAGTCAGACTAAATTACTTCAGAGCCAGATAGATCCCAGCAGTCCTAATTTCCAGTTAGCACAGGCTATGATTCAAGTAGCATTCTCCTTAGTGTAATTAGTTTACAGTATTTTTAATGGCTTATAGAGCTAATAAAGTAATTGGTATATAAAAGCCTGAAGTGAAAACATTCAGCTCAAATTACATTCAATTAACATGCTGACTCTGTCTCATTGCTTCCAGGTACTAATGAAAGAAATATGCCTTTCTTATCACTTGATTCTCTTTCTTGTTATAACAATGAGAAGCAAAGCCTAAGAGAAGAAACGTTCCCACTGATTTTCGATGCGAAGTTAAGAGCAAGGACAATGGCCTTACCTTAAATATTTCAGTACAACACTGAAGAAGTGGCAGTCTGTGCTTTATCACTTATCTACCTCATGGAAACTGGTGCCCCTGAACTTACAGCTCAAAGTTAATATGAGGTTCTTGGGTCCTACAGAAGTGTAACCTAAAGAGATGCTGTTGGCATGTCTTATAGGAACAGCTTTATTATTTAATGAAAAGAATGTTCTTGAAGTTTAACTTCGTGTGTGCATAGTTCAAAGAGAATTTACTTTATTCATCCTCTAGGGGAATATGAAGAAATCTAGCCCCAAAAAGAATCAAAATATAAACAGAACAGCACATGTGTAAAGTGCTAATTTCTTTAAGGGAAATAATTTTTGCTGTACTACGTTGATCCTATGAAGAAATTGATGGATATAAAATATATACAACAGATCCAAGTAATTTTTCCACTTTTCTCAAGTAAGTTTTCAAGCATGCTTAAACTTCTTCACTCAGTATGAAGAGGGAAAATTAAACTTCGACATTTTTAAAATAGAAATTACAACAACTGTCCCAAATAAATAATATGAAAAGTCACAAATGCAATATGCCAGGATAATGAGAGCTCTCTAGAGCAGTTATTACATATTAAAACATTTCTCCTCAAGGCTATTGGCTGCTTTCCTGGCCACAAGCTGGCTATATTCCAGAGCTGCTAATTCAGATACTAATATAGCACCTAATTGCTACATATAACTGCATTCATATTCATACACAAAACATTTTGATTGCCATAGAAGAAAAGCTATTCCTACTTTAAGGATTTAAGCCTTCCTTAAGGCACTGGAAATTAAGAATTAGCTCCTCAAAACATGTAAATGCAGAATAACCAATTCCTGAGCTTCCTAGAAGTTACCCTTAAGATAAAAATATCAGATCAGCTATACTGAAAAGTCTGTTTCTGTGCCATTTAAACACATAACAGATTACAAAAAACCCACCCTTTATTGTAACTAAAATTATTCCCAAAGTCACAGCTACATGTTCTCTTCTTACCAATTCGCTAAAAAAAAAAAAAGTGTTTACCTCAGCTATACTCTGACTATGTTCTCATACTACTTTTAATTATTTCTCTGTTCAACTATGAAACTATACCACCTACTCCATAAATACGCTGCCATTTTACTGTGAGTTTTTTAGTCAGATATATTTTTAATAGAGTGTATTTTGACTTCAGCAGTATAGTACCTAATATCTGAGCATTTACAAAATCATTCTCATTGTTACAGCTGGAGCACACAACACATTTATATACTAAACTATGAACCAAGCTGTTAAATGTTTTAGTTCATTGTTTAGAGTGAAGCACTAGGACCTCCAAGACAACAGAAATGAAAGCATTGATACCATATCATATTGGAATGCTTTATCATGCATAAATTTAAATAAAAGCTTACTCATCAATAGTATTCCTCTTTACAACCAAAATTTTTCTATTACGGTAAGAGTCTTATCAGTTTTATCCTCACAAGTGTCTTTCAAGTGGTTGGCTTAACACAGCAATAACACCCTTCATTCTCTAATGAACTTGAAGATTTTTTTTTTTTAATATCTGAGAATTTTATTGTTGAGACAGGGCATAAAAAGCTACTGTCTTGAAGAGAAGTTATATGAAGCGAGTGAAGAATATTTAAATTGAGGATTCAAAATAAACTCAAAAATATTTTGTTTCCCCATATTAAAAAAATCAGATGTGTGTGTTTGTGTAGCTCATGCAGCAAACCAAGCCAGCAGTATAATTACAGTTCACTGGATAGCTTGCAGAATAACCTGTTTGGCACTACACGTACAAAGACAGAAGCACAGGCTGTGGAAAGCGAGACCAAGCTTTCTACGTTTAATACAACAGACTCATGTGCAAAGACCTCTACCTGTTCTTAAGAACTTGCAAAACAGACTGGCCAACCATCCCCTGAACCTGTTCCTCTGCTCACTGGTAAACATCCTCCCTAATCACCAGTTCTCCCACCATCTCATTATGCAACCAGTACAGCAGTTCAGGCCACACTACACTGCTAATGCAGTAGAAGCTATAATGACGCTGGATAATGAGAAATTCTTGCATCAACTCACAATGAATTAAAAGTACAGACGAACTGTTTCAGAGTCAATCTCTTGATCTGCAAGATGGAAATAACACTTCTCTCATACTGAAAGTGAGCAAAATTTGTTTTGTGGAAAGCATTCTACAAAGCAGAACTTGAAGATATAAATCATTTTAAAATGATGGTGTAAAATGATTGTGTAAAATAAACAATATAGGACAAGTTATATGAATGGCAGATGTTTAAAAGTGTTTCACTGTCTCACACTGAAAAAGTTTGTGCAGAAGTAGCCTATTACAATAAAATTATGATGCAGAGTTAATATAACTGCTTAAATAATGGCACTTAGAAACTTCTGAAAGCTCAACTTTAACACTATTTAGGAGTGTTTTCCTTGTATTTTATAAAAATACTTGGAGAAAAGGGAAGAACAATATCTACACAATATAAAAGTCTTCATGCTTACATTAAGTTATTAGCTATGATTTATGCAAGAACAAGGAAGCTTATATGTACTCTCCCAGTCTCAAACTATTAACAGCTGAGGGACTGCCTAAGCCAGGTTTTTTGGCTTTTCCTACTAAACAAATTTGGACATTACTCTTTTTTTTTTTGCAGTGTATTTATCTATATTCTGGTGATTTCTCCTCCATGAGCTGACATCCTCTCCTGGGCACTTATACATTTTCAGTATCCACAATATCTTATAGCAAACTACTCCACAACTCAACTATGGGCTGTGTGAAGCACCTCCACGCCCATCCTGGCCATTTACATACAACAATATTCTTTTCAGCAAAGCAGAGGATTAGCTTCCATAAAAAGATTTGATACGAATGTAGCCCGGGAATTTGAGAGATCTTGTTTTGGAGGAAACAGAAGTAGTCATTCAAAGTTATTTCTGGAGATAATTTGCTTGTCTCCAGCTAGTATTAATAATTCCTTGCCTGTATAATCACATTTCCATGGCATTTATTTTTAAGAACAAAAGAATTTCAGTACTGTGTGGATCAAAGACTGATTTATCCTGTTTCTGACCACCAAAAAATACTGAGACAAAGAACTTTTGAAAAAGGGCTAGCATATTGCAATACTTTTTCCCTGGCTACGTCCTCCCAACATCCAGCAATGAGCAGCTCAGAAACCTCCTGAGCAGAAAGTTGCATCTGTCCATTCTTCAAGAATGTTCAGTTCCATCCACATTACTTGGGTTTCACTGCATTTTATTGCAATCATTTACAGAACATGCTCAGGCACCAGCACCACATAAGAAATAAAATTCCTCTTTGTTTTGAACCTGCTCATACTTTAATTCCTGTGCTGTAAGATATATGAACTAACCATGCCCGCTAAATTTCCTCTTGCAACCCATTATTTTACATGCCTTTATCAGGTCTGTTCATACTACCTTAATGTTCAAATTGAAGCATCTTTTTAACATAGTCTGTCTTCGTATAGAAGACATACTTTTCCCTCTTCCCCCTTTACACTGAGGGTAACTATATTATACTGTTTCTGAGACAGGGTAGTCAGTCAGAACTGCGTACAGTATTTAATACAGGACAATCAATAAGTTTCTGCATTACCATAACTTGTTTTTTATACTCTCATAATTATCTCTCTTTTTTGTTTTTTTGTTTGGTTGGTTTTGTTTTTAAGTATTGCAAATGCTGCAGAATAAAGATGTTTAGAAAACTATCCATAAGCTCGTTTTCCCACCAATACTAATGACTGATGTAGAGGCCTAAGGCACTCCAGATGCATACTCTTTCATCCTTTCCCCCCCCCCCCCCCCGCCTCCAGGGAAAGCTGGAAATTTCCAAGAGGGAATTTTTCAACAAAAGTTAGGTAACCAACAGAGTGAGCAACAGAACCATTAGACCTGGGAAGTATCAGAGTATCTTCCCACGTCCTCAGAGCCTCTGCAGGCCTACTTCCTGGAAATTGCCAACCCTAATTTTAATCACTACCCAAAGACATCAAATGCCTTGTGCTACATGCCTTGCTTACACGTGCCCGTGAAAGCTGTTTCAGAGGCTGCTCAGTAGCTCCTCAGGAATTCTGAGGAATTTCCTTAGTCATGGGTGCAAAAGGAAGAGCAGTTGAATTTCTACAGAGCTGTTCCCATTACTGAGCAATCCACAGATCACAGAACAGTGTCAGCAGAAAAGGAAAGCAGATGCTGAAATGCACGTATGGACATTTAAAATTCATACTGTCAAAAAAGTGCTCTGCTTGTTCTATTCAAGAGATCTGCTGATTCCATTAGAGAAAGCATGTGTTTAAGGACTAAAAATAAATTCATGACATAATGCTGCCACAGGAAGCATCCTATACTCTGAACTCATGTTACATGACTACAGCTTTCAGTTTGCTTACTTTCAAGTGTTTAGTTTGCAGATGTCTGAGCTAGGCTCTCCCTTAAAGCAACACTATCCAAAAAAACAACAAAAAATTAAATTCCAATTTAAATGAAAATTCTAAGTTATTTTGGGCAAAGAGAATATAGTACAAAGAAATACCATCTCTTCCGGAGACCAAAGCTATCCTGAATAAGCTTTTATCTATGAAGATTTCCACCACACTCAAAGATGTCATGGCCAATACACAAAGATTTATGAACCAGGGACTAGTGGAAGTATCTGACACGAATACAAGACATTGGGGTTCCCCCCCCCTCCCTTTCTTTTTTTCTTGAGGAAAGAAAAGGAGGAAAAGGTTATTCAATAAAAAAAAAAAACAAAACTTTCCTGAGGAAAAAGTTTTTTATTGAATAACCTTATTACTGAAAAATATAGGTAGTAATAATGAGTCAGAAGCCAAGAACTATATATGACCCACTGGATGCCAATAAAGAGATCTTTGAACAGACACCCTATTTTCACAACACGAGCATGAAAGCACAACCTCTGTTTTCAGCAGTCATTAAGTCATTATCAGACTGTCTGAATTGGTTTACTCTGAACAAAAAGATTGAACACAGATTTTACCAAGAGCTGTAAGCTTTCCTGTGCTTATGCACAGCATCTCTTCCCACATGCTTTGTGACAATCCAAAGTGCTACTTCAGGTTTGTATGTGCTATTTTCATCGTGATGCAATAATATGGAAAGAAACAAACTTGCAAATATGTTGTAAAATTAGCAAAATAAGTTCATATGGTAGGAGTCAGAAACAAAAATAAACATTATATCAAGTCAAAACATACACTGATTTCTTCCAAGGTTTTATACACCATAAATATTCTCTGATACAACATATTACAAAGATGAAGGACCAAGAGCCAGAAGAGATGCACATATATCCTTAATACAGTGACCTTCCCCAAGCTTGCCATTTACAAAATTAGGACTAGACTAATTTCACCCTCTGCCTTCATAAGTAACGACAACACAAGATCAGCATTTTTACTGAGATCAAGTCCTTGTGAGCAAAATCAGCAGGAAAACATAAAAATCAGCAAAATGGGTATTCATGTACAGACAAAATATCCTGTACCACTGCAACTAGCCGATTACTTAACTACTGTCTAATTCACACTCACTATAATAGCACAAGCTTAGGCAGAGTTTTGGAGGCTTTTTTGCTTGCTGGTTTTCCCTTTCCCCATTTAACAAATCAACAAAATACAGTACTGGTGAACCCAAAACAAGTATCATGGCAAACTGATCATGACATTTTCTTCAAACTGTAAGGCACAAAATAGGAACCTGAAACAGTTAAAGAAAGAGATGTTCATATAGACAAATAACTTTTACTACTAGAAAGACTGCGGATCTAAGTAGTTTAAAAAGTTAGAGGAAAATAAACAAAATAAGTTTGTAAAAGCTAAACAAAAGCTCAAAAGTAAAAGTGCACTGTTAGGCAAAATATTGCTGGTAGAGATTATAAGTATGAAGCCTTCAGGAACATTTAAAGGAAGGCTGGAGTCAATCATTAACAGAAAAACACATGCATTTGGATTTCACGGCAAACTGAGCTTGACCTTTGACACTTAATAAAGTCTGAAAATGCTGCAGTAGGAAGAATAAACAAGGAACAAATCGATAAGAAATGGCTGTAATCACTTGTTTTTCCTTTTAGAAGTCATACAAGAATGTTTTCTGCTGACTGACTGAGAAAGTTTTCAACACAATGTAATCACATTTTTAACAGCCTAAAAAAACCCCCGAATTCCAGATCTGATTTATAGGCATGTTTTTATCTTTCCTTCCCCCAAAATAGCACTGATTTCTTTATTAATTTTTTTAAATACCAAGCAGTTGAACACCAAGGACCATGTTCTGTTTTGATTTAACACCAGTAACGTTCTGCATAAGAAAGCAATAGCTATTAACTTCAAAGATGGCAGCTTGATTTGCCAGAAAGGTTTAATCCTAACTGCTCTCACAACCAACAGTTACACATATTCCAAACATATCTGCAACCAAGTATGTCATGCAATGGTCTTGTGCTTTAGAGCTATAGCACAGATAGAGCTGTGCTATATCAAGACCCAAATTCCTAAACTCTTTGGTGGAGCTACTAGTCTTCTTCCTTCCCCTTACCTTACTTGCACTGAGGGAAGACCTGCAAATCAAGGTTGGATTTTAAATGGCACAAGCATACATTCCAGTTCTACAGCATCACAAGTCCTTGTGAGACCATGAAGAAGATAAAAACAGACAAGATAAAGAAATCTGACTTCACAAGTTTGGCACACTGTTTGAAGTTCAGGAGTATAGTTGCCACCAAGCAGCTCACAAACTATCCCTGAATTTTTCACATGCAAAGATCCCTCTGAATCCATCACAATCATTTAATAGATCCCATCACAGCTCAGTAACTTCATGAGCATCCTCAGGACAGATTATAACAGCATGTATTCTCTGATTACACCAACATATATGCTCTTATGTTCTGTAGGTCCCTACAGAATAATCAAACTTAATTTAGGTTTTACATATGTATCTTTAAGGCTCAAACTGTTATCTAAAAGATCTCCTGATGTTACAAACCACCATTCCCCACTATCCATCCCAAAATAGTCATTAAGAGTGTCACAATTAGGGCTTCATAGGCAAACTACAAATCCTCATTTTTATCAAGGGACAGACTATTTACCATAAAGAAAAAAGTACACTAACCAAACTCAAAATATTACACAGAGCAAATAAAATGGAAGAACAAGTGACAAGGGACAGACTATTTACCATAAAGAAAAAAAGTACACTAACCAAACTCAAAATACTATTACACAGAGCAAATAAAACGGAAGAACAAGTGCTTTTTAGGACAAACCATTTAGATGCTGTAACACGTAAATATTTTTCAAAGTAAGATCTGATTGTTGAACTAGCATCTGCTTCTGAGGGGAAGAATTTGCATTTATATAGTAACAAAAGAATCAATTTTGAAACCGGACATTTCAATCAAAAAACCACCAGATAAGTGTTCAGAGGGATGTGGCTGCATTTAGTATTACAACTACAAACAAACTATACAGCATAATCCTGTCTTGGCACTTGTAACATTATTTTGTGCTATAAGTTATGTGGAAAGCTACATTTTACCTTAAGATTGGTTCTTTTAAAGTAAAGTGAGGTGACAAATAAGAAGCTCAGTATGCCCATCTTTCATAAAGGATGCTAACTTTTCTTTCCCCCCAATATTTACATGTAGGTTTACTGGTTTCATCACAAGTACACTGACAAATAGAAATGCAATTCCAAAAGTGGACTATTAAGTGATATTAAGAATTAAATGTTCTTTTCACATGCTGAGGAAGAGAAGGATTTACATGCATCATATTTGCTTTCACCGTATCTCCCATTCTCTTTCCTTCAAATACTGAAAACTTAGTAAAATAACAGGGGTACCATAAGTTTTTGCACAGCAAACAAATGGATTAAAGCATTGTCACTTTCAGAGGACTAATAGGAAGAGAGAATCATTTGCACAGAAGTAAGCAAATACAAGAAAAAAGCATATATGACAGGGCAATTCTGTGTCAGCATGTGCCATTTATATCGGTTACATGCACATGTGACTCAGCTTGTGCACCCTGTAACCCTTGTAACCAAGTGAACCAGCCACTGTAACTCTTGACCTTGTTCTTCTACCTCATCTCCATCCAAAGTTTTCAAATCTGCCAATATAACTCACAGGGACAATAAACTATTTCTCATTAATTTAGTGCCCAACTACTCAGGCAGTTAGCTATCTGATTTTCAGCAATCCAAGTGCCCAGGCTGCCATACATCTAGAAAACCTGAACAAATTGCTACTTTGCGCACACAAAATAATTTTATCTTAGATATGCAGCTGATAAACCCTCATGAATGTGACTTGCTGCATATGAAGCATTGCACATATGCAACTGAGAAAAATCAGGCTGACAGATACAGGACACATGAACTACAGCTTGTTGAAGTACACTTGGAGTTCACATTTGTCCTATCTAGTCTAATACCCAATGTGCAAAAAGTCAAAAGCAAGATGTTATCCATATTTTTATTTATTCATAATATCAACAGGATTTTGACTGAGTCTCTAGACACTGTAAATACTTACCACCGATAACAGTTGTAGTTTAGATGGTATTTACAGTTAGTAAAGTACAAAAAAATTTTTTAAACAAAAAGCTTCCTATTAAGCTGTTGAATCCCAGACCCCTTCTCCCAACCATTAATTTTTTTGAGTCCCACATTCAGATGACTTAGGGAAATTAGTTTTATTTATTACCAATGAAATCAGAGTAGGATAATGCAAAATAAAACCAAATCTTAAAAACACCTTCCCCCCATCCCCGCTTCCTCCTGGGCTCAACTTCACTCCCAGTTTTCTCTGCCTCCTCCCTCCCAGCAGCACAGGGGGACAGGGAATGGAGGTTACAGTCAGTTCATCACACGTTGTTTCTGCTGCTCCTTCCTCCTCAGGGGGAGGACCCCTCACACTCTTCCCCTGCTCTGCCATGGGGTCCCCCTCACAGGAGGGAGTGCTCCATGAACTTCCCCAACATGAGCTCTTCCCACAGGCTACAGTTCCTCAGGAACTGCTCCAGCATGGATCCCTCATGAGGTCACAAGTCCTGCCAGCAAACCTGCTCCAGCATGCACTCCTCTCTCCATGGGGCCACGGATTTATCAAAGTCACTGAGTTTATCCAAAAAAGACAATGTAAACTCAGGTTTTTTACAGCCATTTTCACACAACTTCCACATTTCATGCTCAGGACCAGGTACTTCCACAGTAAGACACAGCAATTTCATTTTAAAATACAAACAAATGGGCAAGTAATTGAGCTATTTGAACGTTGTTTTATAATTTTAAAGCTACAATATTTATTTTGAGTTAAAATTCCATTTACTTAAGGGAGGTCACAAATTTTATTCTGCAATATTTGTCACATATATAGGTAACTCTTTAGCATCACAAGTGGTCTCCTTTATATTGTATTGCTCTGCAAAAATCGTTGTTACGCTTAAGAAATCAAAGCAGTTCTCAAAATACTCAGTGTACTTCTAAAAAAAATGTTTCCCTAATTTTTTTTTTTTAAGTTTTATATAGGTAAAATCTATTCAAAAAATAAGGGAGTATTAAAGCACATATATAGAAAATAAAAAGCATATATAAACAAAAAATACCTGGAATAAATTTGTTGTTGAACTCAAGAAATACATCTTTCTATTCCAATAATATTCCTACTGTGTTACTTATTCTTTTATTTTGGATCCAACTATTAGTGATCCTTTACCAAAGGTATGATACCTGCTCCCACAAAAACCACCCACCAAACATCAGAGTTCAATTAGCAGATACAACTTTCCAGAGGTTCTTTTAAAGAAAAAAGTTTTGATTGACAAAGAACCCACTACCTTAAAAACAAAACCAATAGTTTTACTGAATATTTTGCTGTATTCTGAAAAATATCAGAAGTCCAAAGCTCTTATTTATAAAATAAGTAGGTACAACAGCACAAAACTTCAAGCCAATCATACTGCTGATTCATTTCCTCCCCCATTTTTCACCAATGCCTTTAGCTCTTCAGGCTTCTGGGTGGCTGCATCAAAAAGACTCTTTGTACCTACCATGAGCAAACAGACACAGGTACATGCTGTCTTGTATAATTTTTTTCTCTGAACTCCTGGATTAAAACATTGTTTATTGCTTCCTTAAGGAAGGAAATTCTTTTTTTAAGAGAAACTAAAATTTACTTAAGAAAACTGCTGGAATCAGTCATCTTCAAATATCTGATCAGGGCTGAAAAACCTTATGGAGTTTCAATGTCTTATTCCCTAATTGATCACTAGAGAATCTTTATTTCTGCATTCATTAAAAATAAGCCTAAATCCACTGGCTCTGCCTAGCAATTGCAATAGTCTTGCTTAAGCTGCACAAATCTGAAACACTCCTTCCTACAGCAACTCAGACATTTTTGTGGTGTCAATGGCAAGAACTGACATATGATCAGTACAGAGATTTTTTTTTTTTTACCAGTTATACTGCATAATAGCACGTTATAGAATAGCATAACATCTGTTATCAAAAGAGAAAAGCACTCAAGTCTTTCTGCAGATCAATCTTCATCCATTAACATTGCGCTCTAATTTCTTAGAAGCATCTGAGCATCTTAAATGGGTTTTTATTTTATCAGCTTGCAATCTAAGCACCAAGTAGCTTGGCTACTAGCAATTCTACAACCATGTTTACTTTAATGCTATTCCCAGAACAGTAACCTCACAAGATCAATTAAGGAATTACACCAACAGTTTGCCAACCTCGCAGCCAGATCTTAAGTCCAAATTAATAAGTTAATTATTATTCCCTATTTCTAATTTTAAGTGGAAAGAAGAAAAGGACTAAAATTAATATTAAACCTTACAAAAATGCTACCACATCATAAACAGTAACTGTCACTAGATAACATGTGACTAGTAATGATATTAACATGATTAATAATAATGTGCATATAATACATCCATAATTCACAGAGAACAGTCAATACATATGGGAAATACAGGGATACTTTGTCTTCTAGAACATAAAAAAAGAAAGCTTCTAGCTCTTACAAAAAAAAAGTGTAAGACAGCTATTTCCACCAACAAATGAATTACAGCTTCCCAGAGAAGAAAATGCAGAAAAAAAGAAGAGAACAAGGAAACTTTGTTACATGTATTACACGCGAGATCCTGAACAAAATCTTTCGCCCAGGAAGTACCACCCTGTTAAGCCTGGTCCAAGGCCTGCTGCAGGCATCACTGCTGACCTTTACAGGTATCACAGCGTCTTTCATCAAGCTCCATTTGCACAGTGTTGGGTTATGCAATAAAAGATCATCTGCACACCCACTAAGGGCACAGAGCATCAATGGCAGGAGGGGGAGCCCAAATAACATCCTGCCCTGGCTCCTCTCAGGCCCACAGCAGGAGCCTTCAGCCCTGGTAGCACCAGCCCATCTCTAGATGCCCAGAGGAGCACATGGGCAAAGGCAGGCAGGTGGGAACGCAAGCTGCAGGCTCAGAGGAGGGGACACTCCAGTGTCCAGTGCTGGCCTTGGCTGTCCCAGGACAGCCACAGCCCTGTGTCCAGGTGTGACACCCATCAGGATGAGTCAATATCAGGGCACTTTCAGGATGGAGGGGGATTAGTGCCTTGGGGCATGGGACACACTGGGGGATGCCTGGGAAAAGCATTTCAGGATAACATAGGACTCATTATGGGAAGTTCAGGGGAGGAACCAAAGAAAAATTCAAGTGATTTAGGAAGAAGCAAGTCGGGGCGGGGTGGGGGAGAGGGATAAGAGGATTGGCCACATGTAAATAGTTTGCAGATCAGTACACTTGTCTGGCCATGCCCCATGCCTGATCAGCACAGCCTGTCCTGTCATCTTGCCAAATTCCTTTCCAACCTTTTCCTGGGCAAGGGACTCTCCGCCTGTGTGCTTATCTGAGTGTCTGAGCCCAGCACCTGGAGGGATCCGCACTGCAAACACGTATACATATATTACAGATATAAATACACATACACACACACACACGTATATTCTCACTAGCAGACCTCTGTTCTGTTCAGGTAGAGAGGGGAGTAGGATGAGATCACCAGTGCTGCGTTCACGTGCGTGTTATTTGAGTGTCTGTCAGCTCACCTGCGTGGCCAGCTACGTACACCTGTGTATGTGGTGGTGTACGTGAGCAATGAGCACTCTGTGTGACTGAGCACTCACAACAGACTGCCTACCAGAAAGACCAGGAACACAAAGCTGCAGCAGCCTCACTTCTCAGGCTGTCAGATTTGTCCTGATATTTTCCCAAACACTTAGGACTAAAAGGGGAAAAAAAACAAAAAAACCCAAACAAAAAACCCACAAAAAACACCACAAAAGCCACTAAAAAAGCTATAGTCCTAACTGATATGGCATCAGAAGTGCCAAGATGTATTGCGGGGGGAAGAGGGCATCTCAGCTGCACTAAAATAATGCCCTTACCCCAGAGGCCTCCCTGTCGAAAATTCACAAGTAGCTTTTATATCAATAAAAAAAGTACTTACTGATATCTCTCTGGTAAAGAAAACCTCTCAGAAGCTCTGCACTTCCTCCCAAGGACCCTCATAGTATAAGAAGAACTGCTAGGACAGAACACTCTCCTCACAGCAACTGCAATACAAGTAAGGGAACCCAGCAGCTGTTCTAAACTACACCAGACAAAGCATCCAAGAAGCGAAGTCCAAATATTGTTTTGGAATAAATAACAGACTCCCATGTACTGATACCTAATCAGAATGGAAATTTGGTGTACATAACTTCACCTAGATGCATACCATGGTGTAAACCAGCACTAGATAAAAGTTACTGGAAAGATTCCAAAAAAAAAAAAAAAAGATACCAGCAGGTGCAATCAAAAAAGCAAAATCAAAAAAACAAATTAATAGTAAGTCTGTCCAGGGGTCCAGTTGAGAAGAACTTTCAAGTAAGACTGCAAATAAAAATTTCAATCCAATAGACTGCATAAATAATTAACTATTGGGAGTATAGACAGCAAAAGACTATATTTTTCAACTATTCTTAAATTATTAAAAACTAAAGCATATTGCAAGCATTCCTTTAGCTGAAGTGTTTCAAAGAACAGTGATCATCGCTCAGCCAGTCCAAAGAAAAAGAACCAACAAGGCCTGCTTGGTTTCAATTCACCCTGTAGACTGGAGCACAGAAACCTGTTGCTCATGCTTTATTTCATAAAAAGCCATAAGGGCCAAAGACAGAAGAAATCAGCAGTAATGTGAGGAGCCCTTGGCAGTTCAAACCTGGTAACAACTACCCCACCAGTCGTCCTCTAGGACCTCATCTCCAGAAGGTGGCTGCTCTTTAGAGTTTCTTTGATGCAAACAAGAGAAGGGTTACTGTGCAAGGAACACATACTCAGCCCACGAGAGGAAACAGATCAGGAGACTAAGGCACCAAGAAATTGCAAAGTATTGAGCAGGTTAATAGGATTTGGGGATGGGGAAATCTACATGTATGAACAACACAGGAGCCTGAAATACCAAAAACAAGAAAAGGATTAAGCTGGCAAGCCCCAAGAGCTGGTGTGATAGCAAGAATCCTGTGTTTCCTACCAGCAAGGTAGAAAAGCAAGAAAAGGGGGAGAAGGAAGACTAGAGAGATTTCTTGAATGACAGGATAGGAACAATAAGATTCTAGCAAACAAAGTAGAGCCCCATACAAGAGTGGGTAGAAGTTAGCTTAATAAACAAGGAATGAGTAATTTTAACAAGTCAGACAATAGGTCTGATAAACATTTTGGTTGTTTAAGAGGTAGTAACAGATTAGGAGCTGCTAGCATGAGAGAGATGTTCCCTTTTTGTACAAATATAGAGACACTTTGCAATAGAAACAGTAAGCATGAATGTGAATGCCAGGCTGTGGAAGCACCCAGATGGCAGAAGAAAGGCCTCAAGAACAGCATGTGTTGTTGACACCTAGATAAGCAGATCAAAGATCACAGTACAGCTACACTGTAGTTCTTCAAAATATCCAACTCAGTAAAACAAGGACTACATTTACACTAAAAGGGGATACAAACTATAGACTTAAGAGATAATGGTGGGAAGATAAATAACAGGATTGAAGCTGTAAGACAGCCAAGATAGGGAGACAAAAGACTGGGTAAACCCTATTCAGAGGTGGAACAGGATTAAGAGATCTTCATCACTGTCAGCTCCCACAGGGTACAAAAGTCACATCCAAATTCAGCACACAGATGCTGACCCAAGAAGAACCCAGAAGACAAAGATTTCATAGCAGGAATCTGTCATCCCTCATTTCATTGGGAGGATTTCTAGAAAGACTACTTTGACACATTCCTCTGTGTGGTCTGGTTGCTCAGACTACTCGTATACACGTGTCTCAATGCTCATGAGTACATGGGTATGACTGTGTGGGTGTATAAAAGTGTGTGTGTTGGAAGGTGTTTGGTTGAGTTCTGGTGTGGGTTTTTGGGTTGGTTTGTTTTAATTAAAAAGTCACCTCCCCATCCTCTAAGGGCTCACAATGAGCTTTGCTACAACACTACTCTTCACGCAAACAGATGTGGACAAATGGGACAGATAAGAGGAAAAAAAATGATGCTATAGTAACCAAAGGAACAGTCCACAACATCCATACACATATAATCCAGGCATTAAGGAATCAACACGTATTAGCCTTAGCACAGACCATTTTATGTCTGACTCAACATTTCCCACTATTTGACTGGGGGAAGATTTGGTTGCAGGAGAAATTCCTGCTTTCCTAAAGTGTATATAACACTAGTATATTGTGAAGAAACAGATATAGCAATTGAAATGCCAAACCACTCGAAATTCAACATTCTTTTATAGCTCCAATGTAATTCTCTCCCTGCGTATTCCTGGCTTATGAATCTCACAATTTAAAGACCAATTCAGACAGTTCCATACACTAATACAAAATCATGTTGCATTTTAATACATTCTTAGATAGTAACTTGCATGCGATGCCTTCTATTTAAGCTAGAAAATTCGACATCACATGGCACTTGCATCCCTCAGTCACTTCAGATTACCTACTCAACCCAGTGAAACTGGCAAAAAGTAAGACTTTTTAGAAACAAGTGAAAACAAAAACAAAGTAAAGCTTGTTAAGAAACAAAGGGAAACTAATTAGGACAGGATTTTGATCTAATAAATTATTCTGCATGAATAATGATCAGCTTGTCAAAATTCATAGTGTTTGTTCATGAAACTCACAGCTGGAAACAGCAGGGATATTTCAGGTCAGGAATGAGGTTCTTTGGCAAAAACTACACAAAAAAGTTTGCATAGCTCTTGCCAACACCATGCTTAGCTCGAGGCAATGCTTTTACTTTCAGGAGCTCTGAAGTGACTCAGTTTAAAAAAAAAAAATCCTTACTAACATAGCCAATAATGAAAACAAAGGATTCTGGTAGTTCTACCACCAGTTTACTCTTAAGAATATTACAGACTTCATATGAGAAATTACAGAAGCTTAAGAATAAAGACTCAAAACAGAAATATTTATGAGTATATAACATCTTTTATTAATGCAACTAAGGACAGCCCCTAGAAGGCAGAGGTCAAATTCACTGAAGTTTCTCATACTTAAGATGGCTACTGTCAAACAGGGTCATTGCTGCTCTTAAAAAGCCTGCAAGGAAGAAGACATGAGAGTATCTCCCTCCCTCACCCCTAGTCAAAGAGAATCTTCATAAAATCCTGCCAAGGCAAACAGATGATGCCATACATTTCAATATTGGTAACCATAAATAAAAGTTTTCCTAACAATCAGAACTAAATATCCTTCTAGGTGCAAGCTGGTAGAAGCTTCATGAAGAACACTTATCTTTTAGCTTTCATATAGACAGATACAATGAAGATATTTTTTAAAAAAAAAAAAGAGATGGAGATATGAAAAAAACTTTATTTTTGTTTGAGGAAAAACCACAGTATTTCTGCATGGCAGAGATACAATTAGAAACTGTTTTAAAAACTAATCCTCTAAATTAACAAAGGCACTTCAGTAAATAATTTGAGAAATAGTATTTTTGTTTTCTGAATTTTAAGAAACTAGAATAAAACTTAAAAGAAAGCAAAGTTTATCTTATTCCTTTACAAATTTTATTCTTTTTCTTTTTTCTTCTTTTTAGGAGGATTCTTTTTCCCCTCATCTAAACTTCAGTCTAGAAAGCACTAAAACAGAGCAGAAGTATTTCTTCACTATAATGAAGGTCACCTCCTCTGATGCAAAGCCTCTTCAAAGTAGCTGAAGATCATGAGCTTTTGCATACCTAAAAGCAACTTTAAATACTTACCATTCATCAAGGAATCGTGTGATTAAGCATCTTTTGAATAAAAAGATTTAAAAAAAACCCCATTTAGATATAATCACTTATTGAGAATTATCTGGATATGCTAAAGTAAACACGCCATTCAAAACAAGCCTAATGTTAATTGCTTAGAACTTCTTACAGCTTTCAACAGAACGTTCATCCATCACAAAAGATTCTTAGAAAAACAAAGTTTCCATTGGACAAGAGAAAAAAGCCCTCGGAGGTATGAATGAACTGGCTAAAAGAAACAAGAAGAGGTCAGATTAGCATACAAAGAGCAGTTACCAGCACCATCCAGAAAGAATCCATGTTGAATCCCCTTGTTGTTTGGTAATACTAACAAATCACCTGGCAAAGGGAGAAGCACTTAAGTGACAAAACTCCTTATCTTGGAACAGAACTCAGGTGACCGCAGCTGGTGGTGGTTTTTTAAAGGTAGGTTTGATTTTTTTGAGGTGTTTTTTGCAGTTTTGTTTGTTTTTAGAGAGAGGATATATATTGATTATATAAGAAGGAGAGGTGGGGTTTTTTATTATATTTCATTAAAAAAAATGGGATGGGACTTCCAAAGTTATCATAAAGCACATTTAGAACACAAGGAAGTATGAATTATGTTAAGCAAATAAATTCAACTGTGCATCCTCTGCAACTGAGCATTCTGAAGTCCACAGGTATTAAGTGACTTCAAAAAAAAGCAACTGATTTATGGGGTGAGCTTCTCTGTCTCTCCAAGTCCAAAAACCACCGACTTGCCAAAGAGAAAGTGGTATATAGCAGGAAGAACTATTTTTTAAGCATCAGTTATTAGTATTTGATACAGAATACTGGCTAAGATCAATTTTAAGTGTGACCTATTATTTTGATGTAATTCTGTTTGCTCACACATGATACACAGTCATGGAACATGTGGTGTTATAGTCTCTTCCATTAAGCATTAAAGCC
This sequence comes from Antrostomus carolinensis, assembly GCF_000700745.2. Lineage (NCBI taxonomy): Eukaryota > Metazoa > Chordata > Aves > Caprimulgiformes > Caprimulgidae > Antrostomus > Antrostomus carolinensis. The sequence goes on along the minus strand of NW_010298763.1, from coordinate 15,848 downwards.
ATATGCCTGGTTTTACAAGAAAAAATGGATAAAAAAAGACTTCACTTACACCAACTCTGAACAATACCACATTGGAAGAACAAGTGATGAGAAAAAGTTTTGTCTCAAGCATTTTAACAGCTAAGGACTTGGAAGCCTGAGAGTACATGAATGGAAGTTCTAAGGAATCTGACTTGCACAGAAATGCAAAACAGTTATCGAATTAGCATTGATTTATTACTAACACTAACAGCTATGAAGTTCTTGATTTTAAAATTTAATAGAATTTCTTATCCCTAAATTTATGCAGAAAAAAATCTAGGACGTGTTAATAGTAAAGACAAAACATCCAGATGCACTACTGGAAAGTTAAGAAAAGCATGGAAAGATCAACCAAAATAAACTGTTCAAAGAGTATGTGGACCCAATAAAATTTTATTTTAGTAGCTAGAAAAAGAACTTGGAAAGTGAAGCCCAGCATCAGCAAGAATAACAGTCATTTTTACTGCACGTCATGTTTGAAGTCTCATTTGGAAACTTTTGTGCAATCTGACAATTTAAGTAGCTGGTTTATATCAAGATTTGCAGTTTCAGGACCTACATCTACATTTATACTCTGGTGCTGAACAAATGCTCTAGTCTGCCACACAAGCGTCTTGTTCTATTAAACTAAAATAAACTAAACTAATATATACATATAGATTCCTTTGCATACACTAACTTCTTTGTAAAATTCAGAAGTTGAACCCTCTGGGTTTAGACCCAGCTTTCAGGTGTTCAAGAACATTATAAAGCAATTGTAATTAACTACTACTAATTAGCAATAAAAAGACATTAGGAAATACCAAATCCAGTAAGTTTCCATTATATTTACCAGTAGTATTCTTAGTGGTCTAAAAAAGCAAAACACTAATTAAAGTACTTGGAAACTCAAGGACAACATTGAGGAAAAAAGTAATATGGTTCCATTTGCTCTGCTTCTTATAAGCTGTGCTCAGTGTGACACCCCTAATTACTGAAAAATGCCAAGAATAAACCATTCTCTAGTTTGTACGTGACAACTGCACGTGCATGGTACAGGAGACCCATGAATTTGAAATTGTGTACCCCTCTGCCTTTTATATCAGCTATTCAAGTAAGGTTTTTTGTATCAGCCTATTCAAATAAGTTTTGAATAAAAATATTTTTATCCCTCTGATCAACATCAATATGAACATTCATACCTGTAATGAAAACAACATACAATAATATTGATGTCTTTCTATTAATTAACGTTTTTCCACTGTGTATAGGTTTTTTGAACAAAACACTGGAGCTGCATCATGGCAGAAACAAATCTGAGAACAGCAGGCTGTGTTTGATTCTACTTTTATACTTTCTTAAAAATGTGTATATATGTGCATTCAGAAACAATGTTCCTGTGTGCAAAAGGAAACACTGTTTTCTGTTTGTCTGTTAAGAATAAAAAAAATCATGGGTTTGCAGCAAGTATCTGCAACACTACATACCTTTTACCTCTACTGTTCCCAAGCCATGGACGTCAATTCTGACTGTCGAGGAGAGCTTCAAAGCCTCCAGGGCCGCTCTCCTCGTGCTCCCCCTGCTTGCTGCAAGCATTCCCAATAGCTTTTGGGAGTTCCACACAGCCCTCAGCACCCTTTCCTCCTGGGGTGGGGAGAGTACAAGTGGTTGCTATAACCTGTCTCTGGAGAGGAAAATATTCATACACACACCCCCCCGGCCTTTCTTAGTGAGCTAAGAACAGCTGTGAAACCGATGGGTGCAGCCAAGCACAGCTCGGTGTAAGGAAAAGTGCTTTCAAAAGCATTGCTACACTAACGGCATGTCAGTAACTAGAATTTATTTAAGACTGGGGAGGATACTGCTTTAGTCCTCAGGGGTATAGAGGAAGCATTTGACCTCTTGATGCACAAACAAAACTTAACCAGGTGAAGTTCAAAGATTTCAACATTTTTTTCCCCTCCTATTATTTAAAACAGCACTCTGAAAATAGATTTACAGCAGTATTAACATGAAATCCTGTGACAACTCTAAAGTACAAGTCAAGCACAACTTACCAAGATGACTTTGTCTTTACCGAACTTGCTTATGTGGCAAGTCTGCTACATCCTAATATTTTGTCAGTAATTAAAATAAACGGGAGGACATTAAATAAAAATTTTCTTCTTTAAATTGAGGAAGTTTCAAGCAGAGATTCCACAACGAAAAGACTGTCTACAGGAAAGCAGTCCAGTTCTCACTGACAGGCAGAAACATACTGCATGGAACAATTACTTCCAATCAGAGTATTTAAATTGAGTTAACCACGGTATTGTTATCCCTTTGCCAGAATCCCTGTGGAATTTTGATCAAAGATGTAATGTAATAAACCTTGTAATATACAAGGTAAGAGAATCAGAAGGAATATATCCTGTAATTTGTGAAGACCAGCTGCAGAACAGAAATTTGACAGAGGCAAATACAGATTTTTGTAGCTAAAAAAAAAAAAAGCATAAACCGTTGCCCATAGCAACGATCTACAGACAGAAAGTACCCATCAGGTCAGAAAGATCCAGAAGCCGCTTAAATTACTCTTTAGTTATCTTGCAAATACCAGATGTTGAAAGTAAGTTAACAGGCATTGTATTCCCATAGAGTAAACTTTTAGGTGGATTGGAGCTTTGCTTATCTATCCTTGTCTTTTGACAAAGACTTCAGTGAGGTCAAAGCAGTAAGAGTAGCCTAAGTAGCTACTCAGTAGCCTAAGGCTCCTGAGTAGGAGCTATGAATAGTGATTCCTAACACTCTCTTTCAGACTGCTCTCCAAAGGCAAAGGAGTGATGCCCACCAGTGACAAGGAGCGTGACTTTCAAGTACCAGTACCCTAAAGACATAAATTACAAGTCCACCCAGTTATCAAGAACAAAAAGTATTTTGAAGGCTAATCTGCCTAAATTGTCAAATAAAGGAAAGTTACATGCATGAGGTAATGCCACAGGGTAGACTGTCTACAGCTAAAAAGCACATCTTCTATGTTCGAATTAGAAGACCAACCCAAAAAGAGTAAGAGTTACCTCAAACCCAAAATGGTTTGGTCATTCAAAACAGCAATACATACTGTATCTTATTCAACATACGTCCTAACTCTGTACTGCCAGAAACCTTGGCACAGATTTCAGTCTTCAACTTAAACTTCAGTTAAGTTACACTAAAACTCTTAAGAGGAAAGATACGTTTATCTGCATGTACTATGAACACTGCAAGGTTCAATTGCAGTACTAATGAACAAAAAACCTGAAAGCTCAGCTTCTGTTCATTTACAGTTAACCTTTTTAAATAGTTCACTAATTCTGACAGTTCTATAAACTTACAAAACTAATTTCTTTAAAAGCCAAGACCCCCTGCTCAGCAAGCAATTATCCAAAGATTAGTGTCTGGTAATTCATTTATTCCCTTCAATGAGCAGAAATAATGGGAATTGGGTTTCTATGACTTTAAGCAGCTCATGCTCAGTTACTACCAGATGCTCAAAGTCATCACAATGAATCAGAGCAGGAAAATACATTAATTGGATTAAGTGTTACTTTTACCTTTCCCTCTTTCTGACTGAAAATGGAGAACATCTTATCTCATTTCATATGAGGAATGTAAAAGTATAAGAATAATAGTAAAACTAGTAAAATAACAGAAGAATAGTTCAATTTTTCTGCATTTCTTCTCTGGTTTGCGAGCTTGGAAAGTCAAACAGTTGCAAGCAACTACAGAAACTGTAAAAAACCGTGCTTCTTCATATTGGCAATTTGCACCAGTAAAGCATTGAGAACTGATACATATAGGAAGTCAGGGACCCTATATCTTCCTGTTGAAGATCAGCAACACCACCACCACAACAAAATCTTGGGATGAATTGTCTAATTTGTACTTAAGGAGAAGAGGGAACAATTTCTAAAAAAACCCAAAAAAGCCCTAAATGACTCTCCAAGTTACCTTCTATGAGGGCAGCCTGACCTTTCCAGGTGCTGCCCATATATAGACAATAAATGCTAAGAAAAGAAAGAAGTGGCCCTTCATTTGCACACAGAACCTTGGGAATGCCAATAGTTGCCTACGCCTGTTTTAGCCAAAACCAGGCAGCATGCTGTTCCAAAAATCTATTTTTATAACAACTGGTCTATTTTCAGAGAAACTGAAAACATTATAGAACAAAAAAGTAGAATGCTCAAATTAAGTAAATGATAAAAACCAAATAGAAAGATTTTTAAACATAGTATATATTCAGCATATGTAAAAGTGAGTACCTATGTAAACACAATCAGGACATTTTACATCAAGAGATCAGCATACATAATGTCTAGGCTTTTAGATTCAGTTTTTCAATTGTTGTCCCATCTAACTGATAATACCAACATAACCCAAAAGTATCTACAAATTCTATGTTATAGCTCAATACTTTGGAGCCATCTTTGCTACAGTATTTTCTTGTGTCTTCCTTAGAATAAGAAAACATTACCAGAATGCTTCTGCTTATATTTGCTTATACTCAGCTAAATCCTAGTACCAAAAGTATCTACAAATTCTATGTTATAGCTGAATACTTTCGAGCCATCTTTGCTACAGTATTTTCTTAAGTGTCTTCCTTAGAATAAGAAAACATTACTAGAATGCTTCTGCTTATATTTGCTTATACCCAGCTAAATCCTAGTCAGCTAATTTCCTTATTAGACAGTTTCCTCCTAAAAAAACCTCCAAACTTCATTCACAAGTATCTGCTTATCTTCATGAGATGTAACTAACACACGACCAGAAGTCTCAAGTAGCATATTAGCCCAGCCAAAACTTTAAAATTAAAAAAAAAAGAAAAACACAGTTGACTGGCAAGTACCAACTGGCATCTCTCTGAGACCTTGGCAAAGCATTATGCCCTGCCACAACAGCTTTCAAAGCACCAACACACAACTTCAGAGAGGAAGTAATTTTCAGTTTCTAGCTCCTACCAAATGTGGGGCTCAGCATGAATTCCCTCTCCCAGGGACGGGACGTAACTGACTGGCACTGTCTGGCCTCTGTGTATGCCAGGGGCTCTGTAATCCTGCCAAGATCAAAACTGGAAACAGAAAGGTTACAGAGGCAAAAGTCACACTAAGCAGCTATATCTTGCCCCTGAAAACATGCTTTAGAAGTCTACCAATGTTGGCTGGTAAACTACATCTTTCTTGATGTATTCACATTGATTTTTTTTCTTCTGTGTAGTTTAACTTTGCACGTCAAACAAGCACTGGCCACAGTCACTCCTGGAAAAGCTGTCTGTAACTGCCTCATATTTGGAAATGGCTGAAAGTAATGCAGCACCTACAGTTACAGTCTAACTGTTAGGAGCTAGATAAATAAATTTAAGCATTCCAACTACAAGATTAATTTACTGCTGCAGAACAGAATCATACAAAAGTACTGGCCACAGGAACTCAGCCTGTTTTCCACATGCACATGAACTAAATTCTAGAGTAACTAGAGGTTGAAGCTCATACAACATCACACAGAAGACAGTTCAGCAAATACAGCTAAATTAGTAACTACATACAACATTAGAGCATCCAGCAGTTCTATGGGACATTGTTTTTTGTACCCATCTCTGATAAATCTTCAAAAAGGAAGATAACTGGCAATAAAACCCCTGAAGATCCAACTAACTGTGTTTGTAAATATTATTTCCAAAGAGCAGGCACTGGTGTGCATGCTGGAGTGTGGATACTGTTAGCCAGAGCAAAGACAGTACAGATGTAGCACGTCCTCACAAGTGTATGACACTATTTTTTGTTGTGCCCACCAACAAAAATTATGTGCTCAGGGTCAATACAGGACATCTGGAGCTGGATTCAGCTTCCATGTTAAAGCACCCAAGTGTAGATGTCTGTGTGAGTGAGGAGTTAAAGCTCCCACTAGAGTCAGTGGAGATCTAGTCAGCAGAGCTGGGGTAAACTGCAGAGTTTCTTTCAGTGCACCCTGAAGTTGAAGCTTGCATCTGGCCAGCTGGCCAACCCTCCAGATTCCACTGAATGTACTCACTAGATCTCCACCTGACTATAATCTCCAAGTTGAAACCCATAGCTTGCCAGTTCTCTCCTGGTGAGAGAGAACCTCTCCTGGTTCTCTTGCTTGCATCACTGCCTGAAAATGCCCATGTCACTCAACTTTCCAGTGCAGCAAAACAGACATGCAGAGCAAGGCAAAAGAAAAAACACCAGTAAAAGCAAAATGCACATTACTGGTCCAGTGTGATGCCCAGCATCACGGAATGATTGGCACCGGTGCCATTTAGGAAGGCTGCACTGCACCTCAGTAAATATCATGCCTTTCAGAACAAAACAAAACCCTCTGACCATCACATTTGGTTCAACAGTCCCATAGTGACCCAGATAAAAACAGGAAAAGAAAGGCAAGGAGGGGAACAACTATATATAGTTTACCTATTTATGATTTTAGCACATGCCAGAAATAACTACTGAGGGCAAAAAATGCAACTATAATATTTCCAAATTGATAGTCCTTAATTTGGAGACAAGCATACGAGCAGCCTAGCTTTAAAATCCTATGGCACTGTTTTCTATCATAAAATATTTGTGATATTCTTGTCTTACTAAACTGAAATTCATTACTTAAAGAATTTCAAATGACCTGTGCCTGCCTAAGCTAAATGAATTGCACATAGAAAAAGGCTTTATAATTGTGAAATTACTTCATTAAAAAGTGGGATAGTAAATAACAACAAAAAGTAACTGCTAAAGCAAATTACAATGCCAACAGCAAAAGAGAGCTGTAATCAGAAGCAGTACAAGTCAACTCGGAAGATAAGAGCTTATATAATCAAGCAAGTAAATCTGTGTGGATGCAGCATTCTCACTAGAGGGGGGCTTCAGAAGATGTGTCCTACCTTTAAAATAAGCAGATTGATTTTACCTTTGATTTCTTCTTCCTCAGCCCTAACAATTGGTGAAGGCTCCTTCTTCCTGCCTCTGCATTTACACTAGTCCCAAACTCCCCTCATTTCAACTATCTTTGTGCAAACATCGCTAAGCCATTCTCTAACCACCTCTTAGATTCCCACTAAACATCCATGCACTCCCCCAATCACAAACCCTTAATCCCATTCCTCAATCAATGTCTGTGTTATACAAAGCTACACTCAGCACTTCACTAAAAGGTTGGCCACTACAGGCACTTATTCAAGAAAATTAAGAGTTTTAGTAATGATGCTATTTCACACTTAGTGGCAAGATTACCTTAAAATGAATTGATCACACTCCCAGGGTCTGAATTGTGCACAGAGACGGGAGGTAGCTCTGGTGGTAATGGCATGGGAAGCCTGAGAGAAAAACAGCTTATGGTCCTTATGGTTCTTCTATCAGAAAAATTTAAAGTTAAGAAAAGGTAGAGCTTACAAATGGATGGAAGACCCTGCCTTACAGAGCAGATGCACTGCCTTTTCTAAAAAATTAAAAAAAAATTAAAAAGCACACAGTGAGAGTCTGTATCTTGTTAGGAAACAGATAAGGTATATACAACATACAGTGGTTGTTAGAAGGCAACATATCCCCCTCCCCCAGCTGAGGGTTTATGGGCTTTTATGTCATACAGGTCATATATGCATAAAATTAACAACACGTTACTTATCTATTAAGCAGGATGCAAAGCAAAAGTCAAAGATGCATCTTAAGCTCCAGAATGGGAAATATTATCAGGATTGATTCTTAAGTATATATTAATACAGGTACGTTATCAGAATCATCACTGGTCTATAACAGAGGAAACAGTGCTAAACACTGTGTGGACTAAATCTAGCATCTTATGTCTTAATTAAAAAAAAAAAAACCTCCATGATTTACTTAATTTCTGAGAAGACCCAATAATCTAGTAATTGGCTACAATGACACCAGCCAGAAATTTCCATACTAGTCACCTTGTCCACATTACTGTTATTACCCATTTCTAAGGCTAAATAGGATCAACACTTTTAATTATCTAAAGTCCATTGAGCCTCAGATTTTAGTTTAACACAAAAGAAAAGCAGTAACCAAGTTTTAAGCCAGTACAACCAAGCGCTGGTATCCGAGTTACAGAAATTGTTCTCTTCTAGAAAAACAGAAATAAGTACGTTGCAAAAGAATTACAGAAATTAAAATTTCAATAAAAGCAGAGCTCTAACCTTGGTTTATAGCAATGTCTTCATAAAAAGCAACAAAAGCTTTTCTATCCTAAGAATACTGTTTGTAATACCAATTTCTTCTGCACAGGAAACACTGACCAGCAATCTCTCGGGCCAAGTTCCTATCCCAGAGAACTAGCACTCAAAGTTTCCACAGAATCCACACTGCTTATGAACAAAAAGCTATGAGAAATGCTGAGATTTATCACCTTCAGAAAGCAAGACAAAACTTGCAACAAATTTTCATCTTGAAATTAAGTTTGTATCCTTTTCACTCTGATCATTAATTTGAACCCTACTGAAATGCTCTCACATTTAAGCATCTACATCCTTTTTGTTTGAAACCCCAGAACAACCACATAGATCCAGTTGTAGGCACCAGACTTACCTGCCCTGATCTGGAAAATATACACCTAGAAGACTTGGTAGGTGGGATACCTCAAACAGAAAAGAAATCTCAGTTGCTCAGAGGGAGTCATGACCATAGCCCAAAGAGCAAGGAGCAGAGTCGTTTGTAGGATATCTGTCCAACCCTTCCTGTATTTTCCCAATACAATTATCCTTAATACAGTTAGATTATTTACAGTATTTAAAAATATTTTGACCAATTGCTGAAATAATGCATATCCAGATAAAAAAAAATTAATACTGAACTTATAGGAACTATAATGAACTGTAACATCTACTAATATTAAAATAAATGTATTATACCACATGTATAAAAGATTAATACTGAAAAACAATGTTTTTAATACTGAAAAACAATTAATGTCTGAAAAACAAATGCACTGAACAATGTTAAATTCAGGATTAACACTATTTGAAATTAGAAACTTACAAAAGCATTTTGTCACAATTTTTAAAATATTTATATCAACAAATGAGTTTTACAACTCTGAGGTTGTATGAATTGCACACAACATGCCATTTTCTCTGCCTAGTATTAGAAAAAAGCAATAAAGTCCAGAACACTGGAGTCGAGTCATGCTGACTAAACTTTTGACTGTGCATACAAAGACTAACGTTGTCCATACTGACTTTGTGCAGTTCTACTCCAGCCTTCCCACTAAGCTACCCAATTCTGTCCTCATCCCCCCACACACAGCCTCAAGGGTCAGCTATTCCACTGCATGAAACTAAATGTTCATTAAACTGCTGCACTATGAACAAAAGACTTTGATATGTACAGGGGTGTAAAGAGCAGCTAATGCTCCATGCTTCAACTTCTTAAAATAAAAAAAATCTTAAAAGGGGGTTACTCTGATAGGATTAGAAAATACATCTCAAGCTTGCACATTTTATTTAAGCTTCCAGAAAACTTCCTACTGTTAATTTAATTTTCTAGATCACTGCCTGCACCCAGCAGTGTTAGAAATTATAAGCTGAGAGTTCTAATTTATTTCAAGTTTGGAATGCAATGTTGGATTTTGAAGATACTAAGCTACATAAATATTTCAAAGGTAAGAAATGACTTGAAGGTATAAAAGAACAAAGTGAAATTTAAAATTCACTTTTATGTGCCAAAACCATAAAGACTTTCTTTTAAAGTACACACCTTCAGCTTTGTCACACACGACAACTTGAACCAGTGAACTCAAGGGGTCACAGGCAGGGTTTTTGCAAATGAATTGAAGTAGAACCCAAAAGTCACCGTATAAATCGTACTGTCAAGATCTGAAAAAATATTATCTAGCAACACTACATTGACTTCCCGAGAAGGTTGTTACCCTGAACCATGACACATGCCACTGACACATGTCGCAAATATGCACCGTAGTTCAGGTTCTCGATTTCAATCTCACCTGCTTTGAGGTTAACGGCATCTTTTGGTAAAGTTTCATTACCACACCTTCTTTCCTCTCAAAAAAACAAACAAAAAAAAAGGCAGCATTATATAGCAGTCAGCCAGTTCAAGCCACTCTGAAACTATTGTATGTGCACAGAACAAACTGACAATAAGCAGGCTGTCAGTCTCACCTATGTAACCCACTGAGATTATTCCAGTCCCAGCACGTTCTCCAGCATGTTTAATTATAACACAGGATCAGGTTACTGTCCGGGTAAGCCCTGGCTGTGTGGCCCAAGAACACTCAGTATCCTGATTCTTTTGATAGGAGACACGGGCCTCCTTGGGCAAACCAAACTGTTTTCTCTTTTACACCAGTGTTCTTGTTGTTCATCTGTTCATTCTGTACACTGCTTAGCTGCTGTCCAGACTCTAGTCCAGAGCAATCTAAGCAGGTCCTTAAGAGAAATCTGGATAGTAGACACCTGTGTATAGAAAATAAACAAGACATAGTCACAGCAGTCAGTCCAAGGACAAAAGGGGGCTCTGGAGTGCCAATACCACAGAGAGCACAGACAAATGCCTCCAAAGAGAAGGTGCATCTCAGCATTCACTAAGGATCACTTTTTAATGATTACTCACATTCTCTTTTCTTCTTGAATCCTTTGGCTCATAAGCATTCAATGCAATACAGCAAGAGCTCAAGCTGGGACTTCTCTAATTAGAAGAACCCTTTTTGGTGTTGTAGTTAAGAAATGTGGGGGGGCTTGTTTCCTACCTTGTACACAAGAACACTGTTCCTGGTCATCATATAATGAACTTTTAACTATCAAAGCTGTGTTCTGTTCCAAAAGACAGGACTGTTCATTCCTTCTAGACTGTAGAATCAGAAAGCTCAAAGATCACAGTTTATTTAGGACATTCTACCAGAGTATTTTATCCTTGCTCAGAGTTACAGCATTGATAGAGTTAAAATAATTAAATATTTTAAAAACCTGTCAGCTGTGGTATCTACATACCTCTTTACAATGAGCTAGAAAGATTTTTTGGGTACTTACCCAATGCACTTTCTATTTGGAACCTTATTATTGAAGCATCTTGAAAAAAATGGCTAAAAACCAGACCATGAGCCAGAAGATAATCTTTACTGCCCATTTTACAAGTCATTTGCAAGAGGACAATAGTTAGAGATTAAAGGAATTAAATTCATAGCTAGCATGTTTTAAATGACTTATTATTCCTCACATATATATGTTCTTTAAAAATGCAAAGAAAAACTATTCTGAGATATTTTGAACACGTACGTAAAGTACAGCTCTACTGAACAAAGCAGAATGCAGAAGATAGCCAAAGAGTTCACTAGTTCTGCTTATTACAGCAAAAAGGCAACAAGAAAGTGGCTTTACAATCTGCAGTCCAAGTACAACCCCACTGTCTAAGGGAGACCACTTTCCATGGGATTGTAGACGCTGCTGACAACAGCAAGAGGCTGGGCTCAACGTCCCAGTAATCCCTTCCTGTTGGTGGGAGCTAACACTGATGATTTTTAAACTGGTCCCATCCTTGCTAAAGGGCTGCTACTCTAACAGCTATTAGAACAAGTCATTCTTATCCAGTTCCCATGAAAATTAATGGCAGGATATAAACCAGAGCTACTATTACTGTAATAAATTAGATTTCTGGAAGTAAAACAGATAATGCAAGATCACAAGGGAATGTTTTCTCATAGAATTATCCTTTCTGTACATATTTGCTGAAGGCTAAACTACAGTAGACTAAGGCTGCATTAACTGTGTGTTCACAAAACAAAAGGTTTTAAAAATTGTGGAAGAAGCTATATTATTCTTTCTGCCATAATGAGTATTCTAAAACAAAGCAGTTATATTATCGGTGCTACACTAGCTTGGATGCAAGTAATCAGTACATCTCCTTCCTTGGAGTTCACAGAGCAGAAGCAATTTCTAATTGGGCAGTTATTTGCTGAGCATTATAGATCAATGTTTATCAAAAATCCTTATTTTCCTTAGCCACACATAGCAATGTAAGTTCAAAGTCTATGAATATTCCTCTCATTTCAAAGTATCTTTGAGTCACAGGATTCTATTCCAAGTTTTTATTCAGAATTCAGACCAACAAGCCCTTCTCTTCCTTAGTATGATGTTAAATCATAAAGATTTGGAAGAAAGTGCTTTAAAAATCACAACCAAGATTTACATAGGTATTTCTGAAAACTAAACAGAATATTTTTTTAATACACATTTTGTTTAAAAGTAAAAGGCTAGAAAATATCAGGAGTTCCAGTTACAAAGTTTTCTTAACATTTAGCAAACTAAAGATGCTTTCATGCGACTGATCAAGTACTTATACCAATTCCCAAATGTTTTATAAGTATTAATAAATTATCACAGAATCACAGAATCACAGAATCACAGAATCACAGAATCACAGAATCACAGAATCACAGAATCAAAATCGTGCGGGTTGGAAGGGACCTTAAAGGTCATCTAGTTCCACCCCCCCTGCCATCAGCAGGGACACCTTCCACTAGACC
>NW_010298763.1:2737-3202 GCF_000700745.2 Antrostomus carolinensis | reverse complement strand
CAGCAGGGACCCCTTCCACTAGACCAGGTTGCTCAAAGCCTCATCCAGCCTGGCCTTGAACCCCTCCAGGGAGGGGGCATCCACAACTTCCTTGGGCAACCTGTGCCAGCGTCTGACCACCCTCACAGTGAAGAACTTCTTCCTAATATCTCATCTAAACCTGCCCTCTTCCAGCTTAAAGCCATTTCCCCTTGTTTTGTCATTAACTGCCCTTATGAAAAGTCCTTCCCTAATAGAATCAAATTAATCCATTAAATGTAGAAATAAAGAATTTAAATACAGATTAGGACCATTTTCAAAAGTATAACAATTCTACAGCTAAACCTGAACTGCACCTCAGTTCATCAGTTAAGATTATCTACACCTGGTTCTTCAAATAGTAAATAATATCTATATAAAACACAGAAACCATTAAATACTAGATTTGATGTGACTGGTGAACCCTCAGGTTATGAAATGGGCCGG
>NW_010298763.1:0-2638 GCF_000700745.2 Antrostomus carolinensis | reverse complement strand
GGCCCGCAGCTCTTCTCAGGGCAGCAAACACTTGCTCAACAACAGCGGTGCCACAGGGGACAGCCCCCAGCAACCGGTGGGTGGAGCAACTGTCCCTGTCACACCACAGGTGCTGCCCCAGACTGTCTGCAGGTCTGGGAAACCTCACTGAGGCAGCAGGAACCAGACCACTTGCCTGGAAGAGTGCTGGTGGAATAAGCGAAGGAGATGTGGAAGGAGGTCAGCACACTGCACGGCGTCAGAGGTGACAAGAAAGATGGACTTCATCTTCTCTGAGACCTTGAAGCTGCAACAGTCTGAACGCTCAATTGTGCTGAAGGAGGAGCAGGTAATCTGCTTATCACTGTGAATCCACCAAAGGGCTGCAAAGATGATCAAGGAATCGGAGCATCTGACACACAATGAGAGGCTGAGAAAGGTGGGGTTGGTTAGGCTCAAGAAAAGGCTCCGGGGAGGGGGGAATCTTATAAATCTTATCTTTGTGCATCCATAGCCGAGGGGAGAAACAAAAAAGACTGAGACAAACTCTTCCCAGTGTTATTCAGTGAAAGGACAAGAGGCAAGGGGTAGAAATTGAAATACAGGAATTTCCACTGAAATGCAAGGAAAATCTTTTTTACTGTGAGGGTGACTGAACAGTGGCACAGGTCACCCCCAGAGGCTGTGGAGTCTCCATCCTTGGAGACGGTCAAAACCCAACTGGGTAAGGTACTCAGTAGCCTGCTCTAGTAGATGTTGCTCCAAGCAGAGAGGCTACAACCTTAACCATTTTGCTATTACCAAATATATATATAACCACCAAACTAACTCAAACTGGCTAAAAAATAGACAAATTATGCTATAACAGTTTGAGAACAAGTCCAGTACATTTCTTCATGCAAATCTAGTAACTTAATAAAAGGAAGAGAGCAATAACACAAACTTCGAATTGGCCTTTAACAACACACCTCTCAAGAATTTAAATAAATCGAATCATGAGAAAAGAGACAGAATATTATCAGGACACTTAAAGTGTCTGGAGGCAAAGCAGAGTAAATTAAGAGATTAAATCATCTTTATGGATAGGCAAACAGCACTAAGCACTGGTATATCTCGCTAAATCTAAGAGGGTCTATTTATACACATATACATTTTGCTAACTTCCTCTTTAGAAAGCAGTTATTTAGGCTAACTCAAAAATCAGGAAGGGATTTGAGGAACCTCAAAGAATGGTAGCCAAAATGGATGAACAAGAAGACAATGAACAGGCTACAGGGACCAATTAAACAAAACAAAGTTGAAGAGCAAGGAGCAACGCACACTGGAAAACTTCAACATCAACTAATCTCTGCTGAATGCAGGTACTAATAAAAAGCAAGAAAAACATTGGGTTATGTAAATAATGCAAACTACACAGAACAATGACTTCATAGTATATCACGTCATGCCATAAAACAGCAGAGTCTCATTTGCAATATGACACACAGCACCTTCCTTCTCCATTTTACAGAAGGTTATAGAAGCATCAGAGACTGACAAAGAAATGACATTAACTGATAGTATGAAAAAGGTCCCACATGGAATGAAACTTATCCAAGGAAAAGACACAAGGAGACACACACATGAAAGTATACATATACACACACACCAGTCCCAAACCACTTTGAAAGCAAAATGGCAGATGACAGACCAGCAAGCCATCTAGATAAAGCATTTTCAAAACAAAGGACAAAAAAGTTTCTTCTGCTATTTGGAAATCAAGTTTGAGTCTTCATCCATCTGTAGAACAGTCTAACCACATGATAACTGGTACTTGCTTAGATTAGAAATGAGAGCACTCAATACAAAGATTTTACCTACACCTTTTAGAAATTGACATTTAAGGATGAGACTGGAAAACAGTCAGTTTTAACACGATCTTAAGAACCATCAAACAAGGCATTTCGCATATGAATAAAAAATAAGCCAACAATAAAGTTTCATTTTAACACTTTCACTTAATTTTTTAAAAGATGTTTTGAACTATTTTAACCTCACGTTTAAGAGCTCTTTCATTACCTTGAGGCGTGTAACTAGATTGGCACTAACTACATTTAGCTTTTTATGTTGTAACAATGTAATAGCTGTAAGAGAACTTCATCTTTACTGATAAGGTTACACTAACAGCAAATTATCCTGCAGGACATTCGGGAGCATTCTGCTTTCATCCAACTTTTCACCTCATGAATAAAGAATAGTAAAAACTTAGTACAGAGGTGGGTTTGGTTGAAGGAGGTTTTAGATGATACAGTTTTGTCTGAAAGGCAGCACACAAAAGCTGGTAACTTGAGGTATGTGCATTTAAGCAGGGTGGTGGCAATAGCCAGCCATCTTTAGAATTGTACAGGGATGTTTATTCCATGTATTCCAAGAGTACTGCCCCTAAAGAAGCCCACAAGAAATAAACTGGTAACTTGCTTTCAGACACATGAAGAAGATTATTCTTCCTAACAAAGGAACTTGTTGCAAGTTAACCTCCAGCTGGAACAGAAAGAGTGAATTCCAACAAGAGGAAAAAGACAAGAAGAAAATCAAACTAGCAGGCACAAGGCTAATCAGTCTGCAAGCTAGTTATCAAGAGTACAAGGGAAATGTTCCAGAGCTGGAGGTGTGTGTGTGT
>NW_010298762.1:0-23088 GCF_000700745.2 Antrostomus carolinensis | reverse complement strand
CCGAGTGGTCCAGCCATCAAACCCGCAACATTGCTCATTTTCTGTTTCTGAATATGAAGTTCATTTTCGGTTAAGATGGAGTAATTGTTATGTTGCTGAAAACAAAAACCTTTCCAAATCAAGGCAGAAATATACCCTTACCTGTGATGATCTCTGAAGAAGGAATATATGCTAAGAAAGTTGAGGTAACTAGATTGTAAAATTTATATATATGTATATCACCAGCATTATAAATAAAAATAAAAATGATTTCAAATAAATAAAACCACACTTTTCTGAAAATAAAGGAAAATGGGATTATAAAGTATAAATTGTGATAAAGCAAAACAGAAATAATGCTTTTGCTGTTTTTCAAGTATAACCTTTACACCATTGATTTACCTAAAGCTCTTAAAAAGTAATAGATTAAAAAAACTGAAAGAGAAATAACTATACTAGAGAGGTTGCCAAAACACATTGTTTTCAGAGCACAGTTGTGAAACTTTATGGCTAATTTTGTGGGAATTTTTCTGACTAGTTAGCAAAAAGATTGGTTACTTTGTGATATCAGTGTTTTCTCTGAAGCCGAAAACACCATGGAATCGGTCATTGCTCACAGGTGTGGTGCAGACAAGTTGAAAATATTGAGCTGACTTACATGCTGCTAACTTTAAATGGATCATCTGCTTTGCATAGTAAATCAGTGTAGTGTTGGCCCGAAGTATTGTTTCTGCTTGAGGGAAAATTAACATATTTTCATGCTTATATTGTTGGCAGGTACCTTATTGATAGGGTGCAATAAATACATTATATGCTCAGAATTTAACTAAGCGTAGTAACTCAGGTTAAAAAATTCAAACCAGAATTTCAAAGTATCAAACTGATAGAAGAAGAAAAGAGTTTTATGAACATAGGTGAGATCACATCACAATTCTGAGACCCCACATCTGTTTGTTGGCATGGCCCACTGAATGAGCAGTCATGGAGGAAAGCATGTCAGAAAAATGCTGAAAGAGATTGGAGTTTGAGCTGCCCTCCTATTTCACTTTTATATTTTCACTTTTGTGTGTTTCAGTTAGTTTTGTTGCTCCATCTAGTTCCCTCTACTTTGAACTTATTTCCTGCAATTTAACCACAGTTTCCACATCTGCAGATAATGTTAGTTACTGCTGCATCTGAATTGACATCAAAAGCACAGTTTACAATGGTAAACATTGCCTCCAGGTGGGCTGCAGGTAGTGAAGTTCCTGTGTTCATTCTGGCTGCCTTGACTCCACCAGTGACTACTCAGACCGACGTACATAAAGAATGGAGAGTGAAGAAGAAGCATTTGCAGGTATTGGTCAGCTCCTTTGGCTCTCTCTGCAGCCAACAGGAAGCATACTGTTCCACTATCAATGTAATTAAGATCACTTAAAGCTCAGTTGCTACTTTGTCTTGCCTTGAAAGAACAGATGTCTTTCTACTGAATGAAAGAAGACCAGAGAGAGGTTAGTTAGTTAGTTAGTTGGAATAGGCTGCCCAGGGAAGTGGTGGAGTCACCATCCCTGGAGGTATTTGAAGGACATGTAGATATGGTACTTGGGGACACGCTTTAGTGGTGAACTTGACAATGCTAGATTTACAGTTGGACTAGATGATCATAGACTTTTCCAACCAAACTATTCTATGATTCTATGATTCGTTTAGGCTAAAGTTAGTGATAACCAATGCCAAACATAATAACCAATTTGTTATTGAAAACATAAAATCTATGAAGATGACATTTCTAAAATGTTTCTTTTTATTACTGAAGTTTTCTTGTTTGTGTGGAATAGGCTCACCAAAACATCAGACTATTTTCTAGCTATGTCTAAATGTATTTCTGAAATTACTGATGTATTTGTGCAAAACAATGATTCAGAATTCATCACAGTTCTAACTTCTCTTTTGGTAAAACTAAAATTGGTAGCATATGTTATAGTTTACATAAAGGTGCATTTTAAACATGTAGGATTAATATGACAACTGTAATGGTTTGCTTTAAATAAACAAACAAAATTATATTTAGACCAGTATTTCATCAACAATCTGAGAGGCTATAGCTTTGAATTCCTGGAGGTTATACTGCTTAGCAAAATGCTAAACTTATTATATAAAGTCAGTTCATTACAAATAAATTCATTGATCCACCATGGCTACTTACAGAACAGCCTAGTAAAGTTTTGTAGGTTGATCTCCTAGGTTCCCTTCTCTGATCACAGATTTTTCTGCAGTCTGTCTTCCAACCATCTGTCACATAGCCAGTAGTGCATTACGCCAGCTTTTAGGCTGTGATAACTTCTGTGCATGGCCACAGATGGGTGATGAATAGTTCCTGGCAGAAACTGCAGATGATTATGTATTAAAAAACATAATGATAATTACCTAAGCATTTGGGAGCTCTTCTTTCTCCTCCACTTGCCAGAGTTGAAGGTAGTTCCTGATCACTGTAACTGTGATGTGCCAGGTGGAAAATTTTCTCTTCCATATTTTAGAGTTGATTCTCAGGGGTTTTCTTCATCAGCTCTGATTTAAAATATTATTTCATAGTATTCAATATCCTAAAATCAATACTTCCTCTCTTATGTCTGGAATGGTGTCATTTACTGTAGAGATCTCTTGATGCAGTTTAAAACTCAGAAGCAGATTAGTGTTCTCTCAGACATCCATATTGCATCATGACATTTTCCTGAAGAAAACAGAGTCATTGATTAAACTACAATGAAGCCTGAGTAGCATATCTACTTTGATGTTAACAGATCAAAAGTCAGTAGCAGTGATCAAAAATCGTAAGTTTTCTGTTCTGAAAAGTAATTGTGGAATGGTTTTATAAAAACAAACAAACAAACAAACAAACAAACAAACCCTCACTACTTTTTGTAAATTTTCAGTTATGACAGTTGTAAATATATTCATGTTCAATTTATATTTCTGTCTAATAAAAATATTGAAAATCTCTAATAGTTTGTAAGACATTCTGTTTAACAAGGATGTAGAAGATTTCAGATCTAAAACCATTTGCTTCTTATTGGGAACACTAAGGGTGGGATTTGTCTAGCTTTGTTAAGTGAAAGTTAGACATCAAATTAGTCTTGGCCATTGGTCTTGTCTCCCTAGATGGTAATATAGGGACACTTCAACAAGGCAATTCATATGTCTGTTTCAGTGTGAGATAAATACAGTTAAATTGGATTCCCAATTTCTAAATTTAGTAAAGAAGAGCCTTATTACTGCAAGTAAAACCTTTGAAAAGGAACAAAATTTTACCAGTGAATAGCAGTCAGGATTTTGACCGCTTTTTTACCTATCAAGCTCCTTACTTCAATGTTTGGGAAGTGAAAACTAGGGTTACTGTCAACATCTTTCCTGAATTTTGTTTAACAATATCTTACTTTAAAGGCCCTTTGACCCTAAGGCTGCTCATCTCTGATATTCTTCTTTAATGAATACTAGTCCTAGAGACTCACAATGAGCAGTTTACTGTTGTTTTGACACAGGAATCTAGGTCCCTTTGAGTTCACAAAAAGAACCTCTTAAAAAAGAACACTCCTTTAGATATCCACAGAACTGGGTGATTGTCTTCCAAACCTGTAAAACGCTATCAGGTACTAGAATTCAGATATTGTATTTAAGTTTTCCTTTGATTTTCAGATGAATCAGTTGGAATTCTGCCACTATCACTTTGGGAGCAGGAGCTAACAATATAACAGACTCTTTTTTTGTGTATTTTTTAGAAAAATTGTGCCCAAGATTCATTTAAATAAAGTCATAGTCAGATCTAATCTTATCTCCTCCACACTTCCTCATCATTACCTAATAGATAAATTTTCCAGTCACTTAAAAAAAAAAAAAAAATCTTGGCAGATTTGCTTACATGGTGCTATATGGTAAATAAATCTGAAACTTCTGTTTTCAGGTAAGAGTATTTACTGGATACTGTTTTACTCCGTGAACTCCCTATCAGCAAAGATTCTGTTTTTGTGGCACAAGGAATTTAAAAATAAGCAAATACACAAATTTTGTTCTTAATTAGTTAAACATTGTTACTGTATCTAATGTATTTAAACAATACTTAGTTAGCCATCTGTTTTTCACATTGTTTCTCACTAAAGAATATGCTGAGGAATGCATTTCATACTGAAAGATTTTAATACAATAGAAAAAATTCAAATGTATCAAGAGGTTAATCTTTTGACTGCAAATCTATGTTTTGATTGATGATATCTGTTGAAGAAATGTGTAAAAATTTATTTTTTACTTGTTGTAAGACAGCAAGTTATTTTTCAATATGTCAGTACATGAATAGAAGAAGTGACAGTTATTTTAAACTTGTGTGTGCCTTTTTAGTACAGTTTTTTATCTCAGTTTTAAGTGGTCTTGAAAAAAGAAATAAGTGAATTATTCTGTGATGTTCTTAAATAATTGTTCCAACAGTATTGGAATCAAGTTGTTAATTCAGTAAGCACAGAATACTTTTGAGATCATGAAAAAATTAGGCTCCCCAGCATTTGCCATGATCTAGACTGTGTATTGCATGTTCTAAAATACACATGGATGACACTTTTGTTATGCATTGTGATGAAAAAGTATTTCCAGTGAATTATCATGGAGTACTGTTTCAAAACATTGGCCATTGGCTTTTAGAAGGGTGCTTGAGGATTCTAGGTCAAAGTTAGGCCCTGAATATGTTTGTCTGTTGTCATATCTCTATAGACTTCCTCAAGATTCGTTCCATTTTCAGTTTTATTTACCTTGTTCTTTGAGGATGTTTGTAATCATCAATCACCTAACTGAAAGTCAACACAATCTTTCAGATAGAGTCACTTCACATCTTTTCCTTATTCTTTGTATATTCCTCTGTGATTCTACCATCATAATGATCACGTTTCATGTCTGACATATGTTATGACACGCTAATGTACAGTATAAACATGTTGCACATTAACCTTAATGGCACTGGGTCTAGTATGCTAACTGATGACATTAGGCAGATGAAGTGATGAAGATAACATCATTGAAAAGACAACAGGATAACATTTTATTTTAATAGCATTTTAATTGATACTTCATTATGTAATGGAGTTGTGCATAGTGCCCAGTGGAAGTGTAATGCTCCCTCTCAACAAAGGCTATTCAAATCCACTATCACAGAGTACGTACTAAACTGCATTTTCAGCCTCCTGCTGCTGCCATTGGTAGAAGAGTATTATTGTGGAGAAGGATCACAGGTATAATGGCACTAAGTGAGCATTATCCCCTTTGACTGAAGAGTCAAAAACTAAAGTCAAACTTGCTCCAAATAATCCCAGATTTCAGCATGCAAATAGTGAATCTAGATAATTCTTTTTCATTAATATGTGGTTGTCAATTTACACAATGTGATATTTTCAAGGGTGTCATAAAATGAATTTGTGTACACCAAACATTAGTGCATTATATATCTTTTCCTGCAATATATATTAAAAAACAACAACAACAACAAAAAACACAAAAAGCCCCAAAACAAAACAAAAAAAAACATAGAAAAAACTCCCTCCATGAGCAGCTGTATAGGTAAAAATCTTGTAATTGTACAATTCTCCCACTCTCTATAAGTGAAGGGAATGCTCATTTGTAAGAGACAAAAGAAAAAAAATTATTTTGAGAACAAATCCTACTTACAATGCTATATAAACTGTATGGCTTCTATCAATGTCAGTTGGATTTTGTACTATGCAGAAAAGAAGAAATGAACATGATAAAATGAATCAAGAGAAGGTCCATTAAAGTAGTCAAGTATATTCTAAACTATCATAAAATTTATCTGTATCATAAACAATGCTCATTTGACTATAGTACGTACTGGAGTCTGCCAAAAAAGTCTAGTGTCACCTGTCAGGCATTTTCAATGGACTTCAACATTAATAGATTTCATGTCCAGAAAATATCAGAAATTCCTTCATTCTGATCTGTTGTGGATCATGTTGCCAGTACATTCCCCACATTGTTCTCATACTGAGTTCTCAAAGTAGTGTTTGTAAATCTTCCAGACTGGTAACTAATTTTCCGTTAAAGAAACTGAATAATAGATCATCCAATCTCTTAGACGGATTGCCCCTTAACTCTTAAAAGTTTTAATTTTGCTTTTAATCTAAATTTGTTTGCCTTTAGACTCTAGTCACAGATTCTGACTACGGCTTTCCCTGCTTCATCATGATAGCATGACTCATCAAGCAGATCTAAACCTGTTAGCATGTATTTTATGGAATCCACATTATGATTTTTGTCAGACTATCATACAGAAATAAATACTTTAACTTATTTTTTAAATACTTTCTGTGAAATTAGGTCTTAAACAGTTTCCAGCTGCTAGCACAATAAAAATAATAAATTAGAAAATACACTATGATAGGGAGAATTGTTTCATCTATATGTAGAACTCTGTTATCTCTGCTGTACCTGTTATATAAGTCATATACTACTACTAGCCATTTATTTTTAATATTCATGTGAATAGTGCAAAAAGTCTTAATCCTGGTTGTCAAGTCGGAGGGAGGGGGAGTGAGTGGGTGGGGTGTGTGTGCAACAGGTGGAGTTGAGCTGGAGTTGTATTGATATCTATTACTGCTTTTAACAAATCCAGTCATTCAGGCAAATACAACATGCTATATAGGTTCTTTTCTAGTGCACTATCATTCTTTCTACTATGGAATCTCAACACATTAAGTTAGTTTCTAAATAAAAGCTTGTTACTGCATTAAATTCATGAAAAACAAATCGATATAATACTGCTTATAATGACTGTGCTTCTTTTGTAAATCAACAAATCTTCTATTAATTAACCAGTGATTAAAGTCAGCTTGTGAAAATTAATCATAGCCTGGCAAAGTCATTTGTCCTTGTGTGCTTCATTAAGATAGTGTTTGCCCTTCAGGCAAGAAAGCAGCAACTAAATGCCAAAGAATGAGCTGATTAAACTAGAGCTGGAGTGAGCTGTTTGCCCGAGACTAAAGCTCCTATAGACATGCCCACTTCTAACTTAAACTTAGTTACCTGTTGGGCAGGGAACTAAGTAGTGAATGAAAACTCCTTGTAGATCCCCTAAACATTTCAATGTAATCCACAGAATAAACACTTTATACTGCTCAAGACATAATAGACAGTTATGGCCAGAAATATCGTGAAACTGGAAAGATGTAAAGCACTCCAAATATACGCAGACTATATATCAAAGTAAAATTCACATGAAACTGAGCTTTTTTTTTTTTTTTTTTTCATTTCAATCTAGTTTCATAATATCATAACATCGATTAAAGTATAAAACATTAATTGTTGATTCATGCCTAACATACTCTTGCCCTGAAGATAAATATTATGAAATATATTTGTATTTTTTAGGGGAAAGTGGCAGTTATTACATTCAATAGAGAGTAAGATTGTTAAGACCCCAAGATCATGAATTACCATTTTCTGGACAGCTCCTCAGAAAATGGGTTAAAAAGAAGTGCAAGGAATAACTAGAAATAACAAAAAAACCAAAAAACCCCCCCCAAAAAACAACACCCTACACCATGAGAAATATAGATCATCTTCATTAGAGGTAATTCTATTTCTTTACCTGAAACAGAAAAATGTTCCTATCAATGAATAAGGAACATATCAATATGGTTTGAGCATCCTGAAAATGAAGTAGAAAAATAAAGTTCCCCTTCCAAAAAAAGGCCAGAGGCTCACCCTTCTCCACCCCTGCCTTTTTTTTTTGTTTGTTTTAATAAGAAATAAAGTCAAATAATTTTGGCATTTCAAAAACAGCAACAAAAAATAATGCAATGTGATGAATTTTGTACAAATCACATGCACAGAAGATAGCTGTGAATGCTCACTTATGAAAAGATAGATCCAAAGACACGGAAGGGAAAATAAGTAGCAACAACCTAGCTTGACATTTTTCCATTCTAGTTCTGACATAGTAAACCTTCCTTTAAGCATTTTAATAATTTATCAAAATTAATGGAAGTTGAGGACGTTATTTACTTCTTAGGATAAAGTTGTATTCTTTATTTCCATTTTGTGAAACTAATAACTGTAAAATCTCTATTCAGTCCCTGAAGGAAAATAAAAAGTTCGTTCTAATTGAATAATTAAATGTTTAATGAAAGTCATCCTTAAACAAAGTGACTTCTGCACTTTTCCAGTGTACCTGCTCACAGAAAGCAAGAGAAAGAAGGGAACTGAATAATAATTTCTTGTTATGACTTTGTGTTATTTATCATGGTTTCTGATGAATGTTTATATAATTTATATGTCTTTAAAGTTTATTGCTTTTATTGCTTCTGCATTCCTATTTTAATTTATTAGATTTAATAAAATCTCACTCTAAGGTTTCAAGGCTGCAATAGTGTTACCAGGGCTGCCAAATCCCACTGAAGCTCAAAGGACTGTCCCAAGGTGTAGGAGTTATCTGCACAGATACATTGGGTGATTAGGACTGGGACATTATCTGATTACTTGTTTGCTGTTAGAATTACCAATCAATTCAGAAACAGTTTAATTCACAAGAAAAATGCTGCTACCACGAGAAGCACAGTGATGGCGTGTCCCTTTCCTCCCTTTGCATGAAAGTAAAAGCAGGAGGGAGGTCAGAAAACAGGCCTAATAAAAGTCAGGAGAGATCTCTTCTTCCCTCTTTGCACTCTTACTGTGTCTTTTCTGATTGATGGATTCAATCTCTGGTGGGTTAGTGGGGTCTGGCACTGTCCTTGTAGTTGTCTTTCCCATCTGTCACCTTTTACAAGCACACTGCTATACTAATAAGTTTCTGTGCCTATGGGGCTGCTCTGGCTTCAGTAAAGCAGTGCTTATTTAATAATAGATTGTGGATTGTAGATAATTTAATAATGGAGGTGTTCCAAAGATGCTCAGACGTATCTATGGGATAGGGTACTTGTAAAGAAAAATAGATTCAAGTGGATAAAAGGCAGTGGGAATAGTCAGGAACCCTCTAGATCATGATGGAGTGAATGAAACAATCACTTTAAACCTCGGGGATGCTGAATAACATCTGACAGAGCAAAAGGACTTCAGAATGCTGAAGTTTTTAATCTTTATTTTCTCTGTTCATGACCTTGAGTTTTTTGCTTTTGTATTTTTTGAAGTATAAAGAATTTGTTTTATACTGAGGGGAAAACAAACCAAACAAAATGCTGTTTTCAGCTACACATGTTGTTTTCCACTACCAGGAAAAAAGCAATAAAAAATAACTCAAAGTCATCAATTCCCTAATACATCAAACCACTGATGGTAATAGAGATCCTGCAATGAATATGACATATGACACATTATGCTACTCACAGTTTGGTTTTAACCTGTAAATTGAAAGCTCTGAAATGGTAATGATTTGTCAAATTATATATCAAAGAAACTGCTTCATTCTAAGACAAAGAACTATAGAGAATGATAAAGTCATAGGTTCAGGTGACAGGTAGACTTTAAATTTGCAAATTAACAAGTCCTACCTCTAAAGTAAACAAGCAAGTATAGCCAACAGACAGACACAGGCCGGAAACAAGAGGAGCAAAAGCAAGAGAGTGTCTTGGACTCCATGGAAATTTCATGTATTTATCTTGCTTTATCATGATTCCAGCCTTCATTAGGAGTTTCTTCACCCACAAAATTTTTATTCAATGAAGATACACTGTCTAAAATATTAACAAAATATGACCAAACACTAATAGTGGGAGAAAGAATTACCTCCAAAGTATTCATTTTTTTTACATAAATCAATCACAAAGATCTAGTTGGAATCCTGACAGTAACAAAAAACTTATGCCAAAACTTCAGAGAAGTTAGAAAGAAACAAAAATAACAATCAGTGAACCAGAAAATGTAATTGTATTAAATTTCACAACTTAATATTTTTTTAGCTAATAATTACTGTAATAAGTAAAAATATAAATGGCAAAATGCAATAGAGTATTAAATGACCTTGAAAAGGTAGAAGGCAACTACCTCCCAATCTTCTTTTTCTCATTTTCCCCATCTGCAGATCTGCAACCAATGTGCAGATGGGGAAAATGTGCCCTTTAGTGCCCTTGCAGCAGGCCAGAAGGAGAAACCCAGTCTGAGAAAGCACCAGAGCCAGCAGAACCTGAAACACATATCTGCACCACAAGAAAGTGGTGAGTACTAGTAGAAGGAGACTCATGTTTGGACAGAGGGGACCCATTTGCCAACCTGACTTACTATCCTGCATGGTTTGCTGCTTGCTAGGGGCTCAGATCTGGGATGTCCCCTTTCCAGAGACTGCAGTTAAGCTGACCAGTTTGTAGTTCCCTGGATTCTTCTTTTTGCCTTCTTGAAGATAGCAGTGTAATTTGCTTTCTTCCAGTCTTCATGAACCTCACCACAGTCACCATGATCTTTTAGTGACAGTTGAAAGTGGTCTTGCAATAACATTGGCCAGCTCCCTTGGCATTCATGGGTACATGTCATCAAGTTGCCATGGTTTTGTGTATGTCAGATTAATTTAAATATTCTCTTAACTTACATTAAGTGCTCCTTGCTCCAGACTTTCACACAGGTCTCAAGGCTGTGTGATTCCTGAAAGCAAATCCTGACTGTAAAGACAGAGATGAAGAAGGCATTGAGTACCCTGGCTTTTTCCATGTCTGTTATCAGCTCCCCTGCCTCATTCAGCAGTGGGCCCACATGTTTCCTAGTCTTATTTTGCTATTGATATACATAGAGAACTCCTTCTTGCTGCCCTTCATAGGGGGGCTGCCCTCCTCACCATATTCAATGTTAAGTGGGCTTTGGGTTTCCTAATCACTTTCTGATCACTTGCACATTGTCAAATTCCTCCTGATCCACTTGTTCCTGCTTCCACTTCTAGAATGGTATTTTTTGTATCTGAGTTAAATCAGGAACTTCTTATCCATCCATGTTGGCCTCCTGACACCTCTGCTTGATTTCCTGGTCATTGAGACGGACCATCCTTGAGCTTGGAGAAGATGATCCTTGAAAATCAACAAGCTTTTCCAAACCCTTCTTGTCTCCTGGGCTGTGTCCCATGGGATTCCTGCAAGCAGACTCCTAAAAAGTCATATTTTGCTGTTGTCAAGTCCAGGAATGATGTCCTTCTCTTTGCTTTGTTCCACTCTCTCAGGACTCTGAATTCACAGAATCACAGAATCACAGAATTGCCTAGATTAGAAAAGACCTTTAAGATCATCAAGTCCAGTCATTAACCTAACACCGACAAGTCCTCTAAACCATGACTAAACCATGTCCCTAAGAACTATGTCTACACAACTCTTAAATACCTTCAGGGATGGGGAATCCACCACTGCCCAGGGTAACCCATTCCAATATCTGATAACCCTTTCAGTAAAGAAATTCTTCCTAATATCCAGTCTGAGCTTCCCTTGGAGCAACTTGAGACCATTTCCTCTCTTCCTATCGCTTACTACTTGGGAGACCAGCCCCCACCTCTCTACATCTTCCTTTCAAGTAGTTGTATTGAGTGAAAAGGTCTCCCCCCAGCCTCCTTTTCTCCAGACTAAACAAACCCAGCTCCCTCAGCTGCTCCTCCAGACTTCTTCTCCAGACTCTTCAACAGCTTTGTTGTTCTCCTTTGGTCATGCTCCCGCACCTCAGTGTCTTTCTTGTTGTGAGGGGCCCAAAACTGAACACAGTGCTCGAAGTGCAGTCTCACCACTGCCAAGTACTGATATCTTCCAAGTACTGATCTCTTCCAGTGCCAAGCATGATCTCTTCCCAGCTCCTGCTGACCACACTATTTCTGATACAGGCCAGGATGCTATTGGCCTTCTTGGCCACCTGGGCACACTGCTGACTCATGTTCTGCCAGCTAGCAATCAAAAACCCCAGGTCCTTCTGTGCTGAGTAGCTCCCCAGCCATTTCTCCCCAAGCCTGTAGCTCTGCTGGGGGTTGTGCAAAACCCAGCATTTGTTCTTATTGAACCTCATGCAATTGGTCCTGGCCCATCAACCTAGTCTGTCCAGATCCCTTTGCAGAGCTTTCCTACCCTCAAGCAGATCAACATTCCTACCCAGCATCCTGTCAGCTGCAAGCTTACTGAGGGTGCACTCAATCCCCTTGTCCAGATCATTGATAAAGATGTTAAATAGGACCGGTCCCAGTACTGAGCTCTGGGGAACACCACTCATGACTGGCTGCCAACTGGATTTAACTCCATTCACCACCACTCTTTGGGCATGGCCATCCAGACAGTTTTTTACCCAGCAAAGTATACACCCATCCAAGCAGTTAGAAGACATTTTATCCATGAGAATGCTGTGGGAAACGGTGTTAAAAGCTTTGCTAGAGTCCAGATAGACAACATCCACAACCTTTCCTCCATCCACTAAGCAGGTGACCACGTTGTAGAAAAAGATCAGGTTAATCAAGCAGGATATGCCTTTCATAAACCCATGTTGACTGGGCCTGATCATTTGGTTGTCTTTTGTGTACCTCATGATGGCATTCAAGACGATCTGCTCCATCAAGTTCCCTGGCACCAAAGTCAAACTGACAGGCCTGTAGTTTCCCAGATCCTCTTTCCAGTCCTTCTTTTAGATGGGCATCATATTGGTTGATTTCCAATCTACTGGGATCTCCCCAGTTAGCCAAGACTGCTGAAAATTTATGAAAAATGGCTTGGTGAGCACCTCTGCCAGCTCTCTCAGAACTCTTGGGTGGGTTCCATCTGGTCCCATAGACTTATGCACATTTATGGGGTGCAGCAGGTTACTGACCGTCTCTCCCTGGTTTGTGGAAGGATTGTTTTGCTCCTGGTCTCTGTCTTTTAGCTCAGGGGGCTGGATTCCCAGAATACAACTGGTCCTATTATTGAAGACTGAGGCAAAGGCAGCATTAAGCACCTCAGCCTTTTCCTCATCCTTAGTCACCATGTTTCCTCCTGCATCTAATAGAGGAGGGAGGCTTTCCCCATCCCTTCCTTTACTCTTGATATATTTATAGAAAGATTTCTTGTTGCCTTTTACAGCAGAAGCCAGTTTAATTTCTAGCTGGGCTTTGGACTTTCTCATTTTCTCCCTGCATAGTCTCACAACATCTTTGTAGTCATCCTGTGTGGGCTGCCCCTTCTTCCAATGACCATAAACTCTTCTTCTTTCCCTGAATTGTAGCCAAAGCTTCCTGTTCACCCAGGCTGGTC
Organism: Antrostomus carolinensis; assembly: GCF_000700745.2. Lineage (NCBI taxonomy): Eukaryota > Metazoa > Chordata > Aves > Caprimulgiformes > Caprimulgidae > Antrostomus > Antrostomus carolinensis. The sequence continues at coordinate 9,910 of NW_010298762.1, read as the reverse complement.
TTCTTCGCCTCCAGCTCAACTTACAGTGCATGGGGACAATCTGCTCCTGAGCCTTTAAGACTTCCTTCTTGAAGAACGTCCACCCTTCCTGGACTCCTTTGCCCTTCAGGGCTGTCTCCCAAGGTACTCGCTCAATCAGCGTCCTGAACAGGCCAAAGTTTACCCTCTGGAAATCCATGGTAGTGGTTTTGCACACCTTCATCCTTACTTCACCAAGGACTGACAATTCTGTCATTTCATAGTCATTAAGCCCAAGTTGATCTCCGACCACCACATCTCCCACCAGCCCTTCTCTGTTGGTAAACAGCAGGTCAAGTGAAGCACCTCCCCTGGTGGGCTCACTTACCAGCTGTTTCAGGAAGTTATATTCACACACTCCAGGAACCTCCTAGACTATTTCCTCTCTGTGTTGTATTTCCAGCAGGTGTTCGGTAAATTGAAGTCCTCCACGAGAACAAAGCCTAGAAATTGTGAGACTTCTGCCAGCCACTGAAACTTCAGAACATGAAAAACGTAAAATAGTTAGCCAGAGCAAGTTGGATGACAGAATTAGTTTCACAGTGTTGTATAAGTTTCTTCTCTTGTATTAGGTATCTGCAAAGGGTGTTGTAAGAATCTCTAGAATGATCATATGTGTGTCAGCTTAGCTGTTCCCCATCTGTTGACTGTGGACATATGCCCTGGAAAATAGGGCTTGCACACTACCAAAAACTTTTCTTTAATGAGTTCAATTTTTCTATTTAAATTACTATAATTGCATTTGTATTTTTGTGCTACATGCTTAGACATTCACAGGTGATGATACATAATCGTAGGCTTTATATGCTCTGTCACAGCAGTTACTATGACAAAACACCATTCCTAACCCAGCAAATTTCTGTTACTACTTCCAACACCTAAGGGTAGTCAGTAGTCAGAAGTTTTCTATGACACTTTTTTAAATGTAATTCTGATAGTTATATCTCCTACAACTTGAAAATGAATGGCAAAAATATTAAGGGGGAAAGAAATGTTTACTGTTCCCACTCTAAGTTTTCCACTGCAAATTCAGATATCTGTGCAACAGTCCATGTGAAAATCTTTATCATACTCAAAAATAATCTGAAAAAGAGATTAAACAGAGATATGATAAAAGTTTCTGCTGACAAAGTTTATTCATGCCAGTAAAAATTGAATCTTTCTCTGAAGACATTAAGACTATACCAAGTGATTAGGCATAATGGGAAAATAGCATCCAGCATCTACAAATGCAAGGTTATGCAAATGGAAAAAAAAACAACCAAACAAAAACCACAAAGTTTGCATACAGATTAGTAGTGCCTAAATTGATTTTTACATCAGAAAGAGATGTTGAACTCACTATAGATAGTTCTCTGAAAATCCATCTGAGTGTCAAAATGTAAGCAAACTTTAGGAACCATGTCTGGAAGACTGAGTAACATGTTTATCTCCATGCAGGGGGGTTGGAACTAGATGATCTTTAAGGTCCCTTCCAACCCAAACCATTCTATGATTCTATGTTACATAATTTTAACTTTGATAAACAAAGGGGTGTTTTAACAAGAGATTATTTATACAATGTCAGCAAAGAAATACATTGCTGAGAAATTTAATGTTCCTAGTGTTAGAGGCATCAAATCTGCCTTAAAAAACCTTGGGTTCTTCCAAAATATGTCCAGAATTCAAAGTTTTGCTAGAACTCCAGAATATTTCATGCTTTTTCATCCATTCTGAGGTTGTTTTTCATTTAAGGATTTTATTGTCTTGGCTATTGCCAGTGCTTCAGCCCATGTGAAAATGTTTTGGAAGCAGTATTTTTCCCAAGGAAAAATGTGTATCATCAACCTTTAGCTGTATCTCATACTCTCCCAGGGGTGTGCAGCCCAGAGGTGATTTGCATGTTTGTATCAGTTCTTTGCTGCTGGTGTGTATATTGCATAGAAATCCACGAGGATTTGTCACCTCAACAGTAGTTTAATGTACCCTCTTTAATTTTTTTCAGGCATATTTGATCATTGCTTTGCCTTGAGCAAACTCTGAGACTTCATTTTAAGAATGAACAACTCATATGCATTTGATAGCAATGGGAAAAAGTACTAAATTAATTATAATTCAAAGGTCAATGTGCATTTTTTTCCTTAATGGGTCAATGAATTTGCTTTAATCATTTTTACTTGATTATTCTCTGCTGCTCTGAACTAGCAAATAATACTCCCACTCTTTTGCAACTAATGGGTAAGGAAAACGGATAGAGAAAATAAAGGCAACTTTCTGATCACTTTGATGGTTACTTCATTGCAGTATAAAATAAAAGTTTACTATATAGCTATCTGAGAACTGCACGTTATTTTTCATCCAATATTATGGCTTATTCAGGACCTGGATGTGTTGCAGTATAGCACAAATCACCTCATGCAGTCTTTTATGTCAAACACAGCAAAACCTAATCGAAGAGAATGAGTTTGACACCTGGAAAGGAATTGTGACAGTGGGATAAAAACTCTAACATGTTGTGAGATTAATTTCCTAATACTGCCCATTTATTGGATAAGCTGACGTCTTCCTATGGCCAAGAATTGCCCATCACTGAAAGAGTCCATCAGGAATCATTTCTAACCAGAGCACAGAAATTATTTCAAAAGAAGTAAAGGTGAAATTTGGATCTCCTTCCAAATGAAAAAGTGATGACTCTGACAACAATTGTGGTATAAATCATTCCATAATCTTGAAATAATTAAAGTGCAATCTTTTTGAAAAGCTTTGTATGATGAATGTGGTGGTAAGAAAGGGACAAAAACCTGGCAGAGAATGGTAAGAGTTGTGCAGAAGACTACGTACACCTTTAAAAGCACCCACATGAAACTCCTTGTGCTGAGGAGCAGCTGCTGATCCAGCCCTTGCTGCCTGGATTTTTGCCCAGCTGGATGGCTCCTTTCCTCTATCTGTGTTATCTCCTCACAGATTCAGCAGTCCAGGGAACACTGAGAGCAAAGCTAGAGATTAAATGCCCCACAGGTAGGAAAACAGAAGAGACAAAAAAATTCTAAAGCTCAACAAAATAATGAAAAAGGATCTTGTGAAAAAGAAGTAAGTAAAACATAAACGATAAGGAGAAATTCAAAGGAAAAAAGTACATAGACAAGGACTGTGGAGCAGAAATTAAGATATTCCAGATTATTTAAATAGAAATATGTATAGAGCTCTTTGTTAAAAATAAAATATTATAAGACATACAGAAGAACAATGCAAAATTTGAGATTGTCATGTAATCTGAATTGGTTCTGTTCATACAAATGCAAATGCAATTCATACCTTCACGTCTCAGTTTTTAAATATAATTTTTGCTTTCATGCTTGAGGTTTTCTGTTTGTTTTTTGTTTTGGTTTGTTTTTTTCTTCTTCTTCTGTGTATTACTTGTGGTGGGGGGGGAGATTTAAAAAGGTAAAATTTGTAGGTTTCCTATACCATGTATACAGAATGAGGAAAAAAACTACTGTGAAAGGAAAAGCCTCTCTGTATATTAGGACAATAATTACCTTACACTGGATCCTCATACTATTTGCTGCTCTTTCTGCAAACCCACACTTCCTCTGTCAGTCTCTTCAGCTTTACTCCTTATCCTGCAAAAGAGGATAGACATTTTTTTTCTTTTTCTCCTTACCACCTGTGTGTCAATCATCAGTCTAGAAGAGATACTCTTCCTATTCTCGGTCCTTGCTTCTGACACTTAAGTTACCCTATCTGCTGTAAAAAGACCAGTCTGCTGCAAAGACTAGTTTCTGCAGGTTTGTGATCTGTGTTTGCTCAGCTCCTTTAAAAGAAGGGGATGTGTGCACACAGCTATAACAATGCTGTTTGGGTCTGGAGCATCCCAAATACTGATCAAATTTGAATAATTAATCTTTGAAACTCCAAATCTCAACATGAGACATTTGAAATTTTTGTAGGCTGAAATCTTGGCTAAGTTTTGGTTGAGTTTTACAGCAAGAGCAGAAAATGATTATTCAAATAATCCTTCATAAAAATTTCACAAATTCTGTTGTCATAGATCCAAAGATATCATAAAGTCTCAGGCCATTCTCCCAGTGGCATGAAGTCTCAGGCTATTGCTTCTATTAAGCAAAATAATTCTAGTTAATATTTACTTCCTTTCTATGACATCATTGTTTCCAAATCTACTTTATTATTACGCTGGGCACCTCACATTATGTCATATGCTTGAAGAGTGGAAGCTGATATACTGTCATGAGTGCAAGTGTAAATGCATTTATTTTACTGAAATGTGAATTTCAATAAATTAGATTTTATATTTGGAAATAGGTATCAATGAAATAATTATGTACCTTTTCCATCTATGTCTTGCTGCTGCTTGGCTTCAAAATTATTCAGTACTCCATATTATTAGCAGACTCTCAAATCCAGACAGCTTTTATCATAACTTACTGTAATAGAAAACTAATCCTAAGGATGTGTCTACAGTAGTTTTATAGTAGTTTATAGTAGAAGGGTTTGTTTTTCAGGCAAATTCTCTAGTCATCAAATTTACCATGCTTCCTTCTGCATCACAGCCTCAAACAACACAAACTGAAGCAGAAGATGCAATCCTGAAAAGCACTCCACCATTGCACTCTGTGGCTACTGAGGAACAGCCAATGAATTCTCAAAATATCCTGTAATGTTATTACTACCTTTTTCTGTATCAAAAAGGAGAGGAAAATAGGACACATCTGGGACAGAAGGAGCTTGATTCAAAGCTACCAAGGAATTAATGCTAAAAATAATTAAAAATCAAGGTTTTTCTGACCTCAGAGTTATTATTATACCTTGGGTTTTTCCATACTTATGGAGGCAACCCAAAATATATTCCAGCTTGTTTATGTAAGTGAATATGACTGGTAGTGGTATGTGCACCATTAATTTCTTCATAAATATTGTTATAATGCCAGGGAATTATTTCCATCTTCATAGTTAAGTTAAATTACAATTCAATCGATTTGAAAATAATTTTTAAGTCTAAAATGGAGCCCATAAAATGGAATACTGTTTGAGAAAACAAATATGTACATATTAGAAGTCAGGAGATATTTGCAAGTAGTAGAACACGGCCTGCGAAAAGGCATCAAGGCTTAGTGAAGACTTGTCTTTGAAAGAATTACTCTGAAGAGAAGCAAGAAGAGAGAGAGATTCTGATCTTTTCTTACAGTCTGGATATTTTAATGTTCATGGAATGTAGCAGTCATGACATGGCATAACATTAGAAATTCTATGGCAAACATCTGTACTACTTTGCTGTTACTTCTAATTTTCACATTTGGCCATCACGAACTGCATGACTAGTGATTCTTTTCTTAGGTATTTGCATACCAACAGCTGGGGAGAAAAGCAAACAGCATCATCCTGGTCAATATCAAAAAGCCCATTTTCCCAAGGAATGAAAAAATGTCCAGGCTTTTGCTTCTGCACTAGCAAAAAGTACCACAAATTATAAAATATCTTACTGATAGAAAGTTCAGTAATTCTCTTTGGAAAAGCAAAAATTCTTTGTACTACTTTTCTTTCAGAAAGCTCTAGGAACTGGTATCATTCCTCCTGTCTCACAGCAGAGAGTCAGAAAAACCTGTAAATGGGAAAAGGTCTATCAGCAACAGGAATGCTCCCTATTTCATACGAGGGGACTAGAATGGGGTTTTTAGTCCATCTTCTGAAAAGAGGGGGATGAAGGCATTGTGAGGCTTAGTCACAAGTCAGTCTTTCAGACTCCATGGACTTGAAAGTGTAGAAAAGTTGGTTTCAGCCAGATTACACTGGTATAAAGGCCTTTTCTGCAGTTTTCTAGGTAGGTAAATTAGCAACATGAGATCAGGTTTCCTAAATAAAATGTCTGCATTCTCTTGAAATATTCAGGCAAACCAACATTCCTGTGAAATACTAGTTTTTCCAGACTAGCATATATCCAGAGAACAACATTTTTATCTTCATTAGCTTTCTATCTTACTTCTCTTACTGTCTTCCAAGTGCCATGTTTTATTAGTCCAAATAAATTTAAGTTAAGCTGGAATTCAGCTGCCTGTATTCCAGCAGCTGCTTTGACAACTGTCCAACCCCCATATGTGTTTGCATCGCCTAATCCTGAAGGTGCTAGAACACTTTTACAGTTTGCTGTTTAGCTTGCAAACTTCTTTATTTTTTAAAAGAGCATGGTTTCAAAAACATTTAGATATACTCAGTGGTTGGGAGATAGGCATCTCTCCTAAGATCCAGTGTTTCTCTGGTTTTGGTGAAACCGGCTACCTTTACCACAGATAAAGTAAAAGTTGTTAAAAGTCAAACAAAAACTCCAAGTTTTCCACTTTCAGTGGAAATATGATCATAATTGAGATTTATTAATAAAAAAAACTGTGTCTACACAGACATACTTACACATGTGTATACTTGTATATGTTTGTGCATATGCCGGGCTATTACTCTTGTCCTCAGGAGAATAATTTTCCGATTGGATGCCAAGTGAAGAAAGATTTTAATTACCTAATATATTCATAGAATCATAGAATGGTTTGCTTTGGACGGGACATTAAACATCATCTAGTTTCAGCCCCCCTGCCATGAGCAGGGAAACCTTCCACTAGACCAGATTGCTCAAAGCCTCATCCAACCCAGCCCTGAACACTTCAAGGGAGGAGGCAGACACAACTTCCTTGGACAACCTGTTCCAGTGTCTCACCAACCCCACAGTAAAGAATTTCTTCCTAATATACAATCTAAATCTATCCTCTTACAGGTTAAAACTGTTACCCCTTCATCCTATTACTACCTGCCCTTGTAAAAAAGGTCCTATCCAGCCTTCATGTAGGCCCTCTTCAGGTGCTGGAAGGCATCTGTAAGGTCTTCCCAGAACCTTATTTTCTTCAGACTGAACAACCCCAACTCTCTCAGCCTGTCTTCATCAGAGAGGTGCTCCAGCCCTCTGATTGTCTTCACGGCCCTCCTCTGGACTTGCTCCAGTAGGTCTATGCCCTTCTTATGCTGGGGGCCTGAGAACTGAACACAGTCCTCTGGGTGAGGTCTCACCAGGGCAGAGGGGCAGAATCACCTCCCTTGACCTACTGGCCACGCTTCTCTTAATGTAGCCCAGAATACAGTTGGGCTTCTGGACTGCGAGGACACATTGTCATGTCATATTGAGCTTTTTGTCCTTGGGCACTCCCAAGACCTTCTCCTCAGGGTTTCTCGCGAGCCATTCTCTGCCCAGCTTGTATTTGTGCTTTGACCCCTCCAGACCCAGGTCTGATCCAGGTGCAGGACATTGCACTTGGCCTTGTTGAACTTCATGAGGCTTGCACGTGCCCACCTCTCAAGCCTGTCAAGGTCCCTCTGGATGGTATCCCTTCCATCCAGTGTGTTGATCACACCCTACAGCTTGGTGTCATCAGAAAACTTGCTGAGGGTGCACTCAATCCCTCTGTCCATGTTGCCGACAAAGGTGTTAAACAACACTGGTCCCAATACCAACCTTTGAGGGCCACCACTCTTCACTGGTCTCCACTTGCACATCAAGGCATTGACTGCAATTCTTTGTGTGTGACCATCCAGTCAATTCCTTATTCACTGAGTGTTCCATCCATCAAGTCCATGTCTCTCCAATTTGGAGATCAAGGTGTTGTGCGAGACAATGTAAAATGCCTTGCACAAATCCAGGTAGATAACGTCTGTTTCTTTTTCCATATCCACGAATGCTGTAACCCCATTGTAGAAGGTCACCAAATTGGTCAGGCATGATTTGCCCTCGGTGAAGCCATACTGGCTGTCATCAATCTTCTGCTTATTTTCCATGTGTCTTAGCATAGTTTCCAGGAGGATCTTCTCCATTATTTTGCCAGATATGAAGGTGAGACTGACTGGCCTGTAGTTCCACAGGCCTTATTTTTTTTCCCCTTTTAAAAATGGGGGTTATTATGTTTCCTTTTTTTCTAGTCAGTGGGAAATTATTTCTAAATGGCTAGTGGAAGTGGCTAGACACCTAACTTCTGTGATCTGGAATGCAATGTCAGAAAACATATCTCCCTCGTCTGGTTTTTTTTTCCTACCCTGATTTTGACAATAAATACTAATATCTCCTAGGTATTTTATTTGTTTCTGTGGTTGGTTGATTGGTTTTGTTTTATTTTAATTAAATGAAACAATTTATTCTCCTTCCAATAAAAAACCTGTGAACTTCTGTGGGAATTTTTTTTCAGAGACTAGTCTTTTCAATCAGTTGGAAAAGATTATATCAAACTTGGATTCCTTTATTCTGCAATGTTTTCCTTCAAAATTTTCATAGGGCTTGTAGCCCCAAATATCACCTGAAAACACTTCAAACACTTTCATAAGCCATGCAGTGCCCCAGGACATTCTAATACAACTTGTATACTATAAAACATCAGTTTAACATCACACGGAATATTAGTTCATCTATTTGGACCTTGAAACAAAAACAGAGAATAAACCAACACACCTACAGAAATTCCATCTGGGGCTCAGAGGAATGTTACTAGTCCTTTTTGTAGAGGATCTATCCAAGTATGAACCATACTGTAAAGAACTATAGGAAGGACAACTCTTCTAACAGTGCAGATGTTGCTAAGGCACCGTAAGCAGATAAACCAGACATTTATCAAATATGGCTAGTCATAGTGCTCTATAATGGAAAGAAATAAGTGACTGAAGTACTCAGAGGTTGTTTTTCTCATTCTAAACTAGGCACCTGAGATGTAAACTGTTTAATTGACCTGACTATATCTAGATATCCTTTTTCCTTCACTAACAATAGAGAATGAACAGCCTAACTCAGTCTTTCCGTTTAACTATTAAGGATGCTCAGTAACCTGCCTATCAGCCCTTCTACCAGTAGAAGCTTGCCCCATATTCTGGTCTTACAAAATACTCTAAACACATCCTGTAAATTATTAAATGCCACCAGGCAAGCCATTAAACAGGAGATAAATATTCAATTTATTTTTCCTCAAGGAGTAAGTAGTTGCTTCTTCCTTATTAATGATAAGTTCCACAAAAACTCCAGAGTTTGCTACCTGTCATGGGAGGTCATCCTCACCTTTTCTATTATTTTTAATAATAGATTATATATATCACAGTGTTGGGTTTGTGTGTGGGGGGTAGTGCCTGTTTTTCTGGTAGTGAGGGAAGGGCCACCTTGTGACAGCAAAAGCTCCCCTGGCTCCAAGGTGGAGACTCTCACAGTCCAGGCTGTGCCAATGAGCAATAGAGAAATGCCTCTACAAATCCATATTTGTGAGGGCAATATTCAATTTATTTGTCCTCAAAGAGTAAGTAGTTGCTTCTTCCTTATTAATGACAAGTTCCACAAAAAATCCAAAGTTTGTTAGCTGTCACAAGAGCTCATCCTCAGCTTTTCTATTACTTTTAATAATAGATTATATATATCACTTACCTTGTCTCCCAGTAAGCATTATCTTTAAAAAGTTGTTGTCATTGCTATTATTATTACTAACATTTCACATATGAAGAAAATAAATAGTACTACCAAACAACAACAGAAATAAGAAAGGAGGCAAAGTCACCTTTAGCATCATGCAAGGAAAACAAACCAACTAAAAGAAGAATTCCTTTGTCTGCATTGTTATTCCTTTCCTGTTTTGACATTTACAAACTCTGATTTTGGAATTTACTATAGCGCAGTCATCAAGGTACAATAAGAGAAACATAGTACAGAGGGTACCAGTGTTATCACAGACCAGATAAAATGTTTTTAATTTAGCAGTGGTTAAATAACCCATACATTTTTAATAATTGGATCCCCAGAAGCCCATCTGAATAGACACTAAAGACACATATACATTCCTGTGTAACAGTATATTTAGTGTGTCAATGTATTGGGTTTGCGTGGCAAGGT
>NW_010298761.1:0-38399 GCF_000700745.2 Antrostomus carolinensis | reverse complement strand
GGCTGAGAGAGTTGGGGCTGTTCAGCCTGGAGAAGAGAAGGGTTAAGGGGAAATTTTATAGCGACCTTCCAGCACCTGAAGAGGCCCACAGGAAGGCTGGGGAGGGACTTTTTACAAGGGCAGGTAGTGATAGAACAAGGGGAAATGGCTTCAAACTGCAAGAGGGGAGGTTTAGATTAGATATTAGGAAGAAATTCTTTCCTGTGAGGGTGGTCAGATGCTGGAACAGGTTGCCCAGAGAAGCTGTGGATGCCCCCTCCCTGGAACTGTTCAAGGTCAGGTTGAATGAGGCTTTGAGCAACCTGGTCTAGTGGAAGGGGTCCCCGGCGATCGGAGGGGGGGGTGCTGATGGCAGGGGGGGGTGGAACTAGATGATCTTTAAGGTCCCTTTCAACCCTAACCCTTCTATGATTCTAATATCCAGACATGTCTTCTGTGCTTCTGTTTCTCTAAAGATGTGGACAGAACAGCTGGCAGGAGGAGACTTTCACCACCCATACTAAGCCCTGCCTTTTACAGAGTGAAAAGAAAAATAGATAACTGTAAATAGATGTGTACTGTGCTTAATTCTTTAACCTCATTGTTGCCTCACATAAATGGCTTTGTACTTGTAGTACTATATCTTACTGAAGATACTTGCTATCCTTACTGCTTCTACAATGTGTAGTCTCAAGACCGTTGCTAATTACATTGATCTGCCTTTTCGGAGAGTGTATCCAACACAGAAAGCTGTATCTTGAAACAACTGTTAATTTCTGTTTTTTGAGTGATTTGTGATTCCTTGATTAATTAATCTTTGTGCTTAAAGGCAGGTATTATTCCTTTTGTTCTACTCTCTTCTTAGCCTCAACCGAGTTTAAATCATCAGTTGCTGCATTAAAACAATGCACTTATTGCTTGCATTGTATAGTAAGATATTGTACAGTGTTTTCACAGATTTGTGTATTTTGAATGGCAGTTCCAAATACCTTCCAGTTAATAAACAAAATAAATACATATGCAATAAAGTAGTAAACAGACCATGAATCTGAATCGCTTCTTGTTTTTCAAGCTGAATTTTTCAAGGAAATTAGTTTATGAACTAGATTTTGAAGTCTGGACTCCATCAGTCTTGAGGAGAAAGAGCTGTAATTACATTCTCTCTCAATTTATGCTGTGTATCTGCACTCCTTTTTTAGACTTTTTCTTTTTAATTCTATTATATTGAACTTAATTTTACATGACAAGTAGCAGAATCATGCAGATAAGTAATGAAGAAACAGAATTGATCTGTAAAGACCCCCACAGCTTGCTGTAAGGATACGTGTACATTGTTGTCATTCGCTAAAACTGCAGCTTTTGAGGATGCATCAAAGCTAGCTTTAGACTCTTGGCTAGGGTCCTGCGAATAGGCAGGTGGACTAAACTCATCTTGTTTTATCCATTTTCATGGATTTTATTTTGCAGCTCACACTGAGCAGCAAATTACTGCAATGGATGCCCTGTTTCCAGTAAAATTTTGTTACTTTTGCTGTAAATAAGCTGAAGTCCTAACATCAGGTTTGGTATGGACATACGTCTTAGAAGAAAGAACCTCCATACTTTTGTCAGTACTTTCTCACAGCTTTCTCTTTTGTGCTTTCTTGAATTTTGAAATACTGAACTTTCTTCTACTACTGATTAAAATACTGTATTGTAGTTGCATATTAAACTACAATGAATTTTTCCCTCTGATTTGAAATCGTGAATGTCTTAATTCCACTGATAAAATTATGTTTTGTAATTGAAAAAAAACCCGGAATGATCTCAAGAATAAGATGTTCTCATTGTATACTTAGAGTATCGTTGTTTTCCATTTGACATGGATAAAGAAAATGTTCAGTGAATGGACTCCATGCTCAGTTGCTGTGAAACAATTTGCCAAGTTGTATATCACTGATGGAGCTTGGTTAGTTATAGCAGCAAATTCAGAGTGAAGAGATTTAGGAATTTTTACCCTAACAATGTTTTTTCTACCGTTGAGTATACTGGAACTAGAATTCCTAATTTAACATGAAAACTATATTTTTTCTTTCAATCTTATGTCACTAATAAAAGTTGCAGGAGTTCTGTTTAATATTTATTTATTTTTTAGATGAAATGGGTCTTTTCTGTTTCCATCTGTTCTGTGGTAGCACAGTTGCTGTATGCATGTCATGAACTTTTTATCCTCTATTGATGAATTTCCAGGAACTCTGAACTTTTGGAAATGTTTTAAGATATGAGATGTATTTTATATCATATAACTTTTAAAACCACATTGTCTTGTTGTATCTTTATTTCAAACTTTCTTTAAAAATCTGTTTTCTTATTGGAAAAGGAGAGGATAAGCTCAGTAATGGCATAGCTGGTTAACTAGGCAAGTTTTAATGTAATCTCTCATTTAATGAATAGCACTTAGTAGAATTAAATGTTCCCTTAAAGTATGCTTCTGTGCTGCTCCTTAGTATTCATGCTCAAAGAACTTGTGTTACTACGCTTATTCATAGCCAGTATTTGTTAGTAATTCTGCCTTTCTTCCGTTGTTACAGAGGGTAACAGCGAAACAGTGGCATTTTATCGTATAAAGCCAGAAAGGTATATACGGAAAAGTGTGGTTCATACATCTAAGTGGCCTAAGGCACAATTTTGTGATGAAGTAGAGTACAGAAAAAAGCCATGGGGAGGAAAACAGATCTTTTTCTTCATCACTTCAAGAATGTCCCATCTCTTCATTGTGCAGTGAGCACAATGCACAACAGTGAGAACAGCTCTAGATATGCTGGCTGGTTGCAATATAACTGGTCTCACCAAAACCTATCTGGAAAAAAGATAAATGTGGTCATAATGTAACAGGAAGATGTTGACTGGACATCATGAGATGATCTTAAGGCTTTTGCAGGAACGTTCTCTGCAGTTCTGGACAGCAGCATTCAAGAAAGGTCAAGTCCAGGTAATGTGCACCCAGGGCATCTGTCAGAGTACAAAATGACTGAAGCAGATGCTCAGCACTGCAATTTCAGGTTGCATTTACATTATTAAACTGAAGAGCTGAGGCACCCATGTCAGGGCTCAACTCCGTGTCCGTGGTCGCTGAGCATGGGATTAACTGTGCTGTGTAGTTGTTAGTGGTGTCCCATATGTGGATTAGGGGCACCCCAAGGCAGTCTTATTCTCTGCTGGTTGGCCCCATATCCAGAGAATAAGCCTAGGTCTGTTTTGTTAACTAGCACAGACTGTATCCCACTGTGTGCTCTTCAGGCTGTGTCAGCTAGCTCCAGCACTGTAGACGCAGAGCACAAGGTTGAAGCATTTTTCTTCCTGGTACCTCTTGTCCTCTCCTAAAAGACTACTATTTTCACTCAGCTAGAGTTCAGCACTCCCAATGATATTGGTAATGCATATGAGCACTGCTGGTCACTTAGAAAAAGGGACCAACTCACTGCACGTCTTTCCCCTTACAAAACAGTTAAGGCATACAAGAAAAACTTGCATCTGGTCTCCCTGCAAGGAGAGCTTCATTAATACCAGCTGGTGCTATTTCTGACACCTTCAAAGAAAATTAACAAAGTGTGAGTTTGATTATAGTGAACCTGTCAGTACCATAAGATAAATCCTGTTCTTTGTGTGCACAGTAAGTGCAGATAGTATGCCACTTTTGGCAAGTGCAAATCACAGATACTACTATTTTTTTATTAGTAACCCATAAGATATATAGCCAAAATGACAATGTTTTTTATTGATTACTAATAGAAAGATAATATCCATGATCTTCACTTTATATTTAGCATGAGATAATTTGCAAATAAAAGATCTGGTATTCAGTAAAAATGAAAGGAATAATACTCTTTCCTCTTTCCCTGCACAATGCTTTTCTTAAAAACAAATTGCAAATCAAAGACTTTAAGTTGCTAATATGTCATCCAAGAAACATTAGATTTGAAAGAGGATGGATAGTTTTAATTATGTGTAAATAGATTCATTAAGAGGAATGCAAAGGTCTGGCAATTATTCATTCTCTGAGATTAGATTAAGAATATTGTGTTTAGAGTCTTGTATCTTAATAGACCACTTTAATTTCTGTTTACACCTATTATTCTATTTCAAATGTGCTTTAATCTTCTTCTCAATGAAATGTGTTCATTTATCCAACAAGAGGAAATGTTATATGTTCCTAGCTATTCATGCAATTATTTGAAAACAGTGGTGATTTAAATTTTTATTTGACAATAAATACATTTTACTTTGTACTTGCCATTGTTGCTTTGAGTATCTCTAGACACTGTTGAGCATGAGAAATTCTCTGTTGTAGAGGAGAAAAATGACTTTGTAAACCAGGGGATTATTAATGGCATTGATATACACCTTGTCAGTGTCGTCTATTCAAATATAATAATTACTTTATTTCTAGTGTTTGCTTTCCTGTGTGAACTTATTTAGCTGAGTTTTATTTTAGCTTCTGATGAAGAGACCATTTACACATATTTACAAGACACTTCTCGTATGTGATACAAATACCTAGTCTCACACACAGGATCATTTACATACACATACAATACCTATAGCTAGAGTTCAGAAACAAGCTAGAAAGCCCCCACTTTTGAATGTTGTAACAGTGGAAATATATATTGACAACGGTAATAGTGTTGTAAAGGCTTTCTCTTGAGTACTGTCACTCTTGACTATACAGGTGTCAATATGATCAAAACCAAACCTATTGTATCCAGGTTTGTTAATCTAGGATAACATTGCAGTCTCACTGGCAAGTTTGTTTCAATTAGAGACTTTAACATATTTCCACACAGTTGCCTTGTATGTTTTTGTGTTTCTCAGGGGACTTGAATATCATGGTTACCAAAAGACAGAAAACATAACACAGTAACAGAGAAATGTAAAGTATTTGGTGCCCCCAACCGGCCTCAGTTGAAGGGAAACAATTGTAAGAACACTCATGTTATTTTCTTGCATTAGTCAACATTTTGTGTCTGAGTTTCTTCAAAGATCTGGTTATACTGTCAGGTATCACAAGAAAAAAGACAAACACAACCTTCTGTTCTGTATTTTTGTTTTCATTGCATCTCTCTTTCACACCATGCCAACTTGAAGTCCAAGTCCAGGATCCTGGTGCAACTCCTGTCTATAAATGGCAAGTTCCACTTCTGGATACCCATAATTTAAGTGTAGCGTATGTGAAGGCAGTCAGATAGCTGCCAGAAACAAGCAATGGGATGGAAGGAGGCAGCCAGAAAAAACAAATAGTCTTTCTTTGGTCCTCATTCTTAGAGTTATAATTCTGAAATTCTGATTAATCTTTTTAGTCAAATCTGTCCATCAGCTTTCTACTTTTCCCATTGACCTTTCCAGGACACTTCAGATGATACAAGAAGTATCCTTGTAATTGTGAGGTCCCTTGGATTAACTGGCTCCATAATAATCTCTTTTTCTGATTATTTCTGTCTCTTCCTCCCTAGTTCAGTTTTGTCTCAAGGTGCCCAAAGTGTCAATTTTTTTTTTTTTTTTTTTTTTTTTTTTTTTTTTTGCTACTGCCACATCAGTGGATAATCTTCTTAAACACAGACTCAGTCATCATCTCTGTGCCGATGACTCATGGATCTGCTCCAGATCTACTTTCTGATATCTAGGACTTATTTGTTGTCATCTTTTATTGACCACTTGTCTCTAACTGAAATTTGAGTTGAATTTATTTTTCTCCCATTCAAAAGCTGCCCCATACCTCCTTTCCTGATGTATATAGAAAGCTTTATCTCTGTAAACTGGCATGTTGGCTAATGGCCTGAGTGGCATCTTTGACTCAGTCTTCTCCATAGCAACTCATTGCCAGACCATGACAAGTCTTGCAGGTCACCTTCTGTGTGATCTCTGAGAGAACTCTCTCTCCTTTTCATCCACAGACATAAATCCCTTATTTCTATCCTCACTGTCTTGTAATCCTCACAGTGATTACTGCAAAATCACTTTCTCTTGGCTTGATAGGTGCAGTTCTGCCCTTACAATATCCATGTGAAATAGGGATGATACGATGATCTGTCCAGCCAGTCTATTTGGCAGTCTCACCCCATGTCCATGAATCACTCTGCTGGCTCCTGTGTCTCTATTGCATTAAACTTCAATAATTGTCTTCACTTTTAAAGTTGTTTCTTCAGTGCATCATACTTGTGCCTAATACACAGTAGTAGAGTTCCCTGATTAATATATACTAAGACAAATTATATGAAAAATATATTGTTTTCTCATCACTGAAAAATAAAGTTTTCATTTATGAGTCATGTTGCCTCTTTGCCCTAAAGCCCCTCTGATAACAAAATAGGTGTAAAACACTGAAGGAAACAACATTTAATTTCAAGAACCAAAAAAAAAAAAAAAAAACCCAACCAAAAAACCAACCCAGAAACAATGGTTTGGTAAAACTCTACTGAAATCTTAGAATCACGGAAGTGTTAGCTGGAAGAAACTTCCGGAGGTCGTCCAGTCCAAGATCCCACTCAAAGAACGGGTATCCCCAAACACTAGAGCACATCAGTCATGAATTAATCTAACCAGGTCTTGGAAATATCCAGGGTGGACATTCAACCACCTTTCTGGGCAACCTTGTCCAGGCTCCGTTAGCTTCCTGGGAGGGTGTCCAACCTGAAACTTCCAAGCCACAATTTGAGGTCATTGTCCATTATTATGCTATCTGGCACTGGCAAGAAGAGTTTGGCATCATCATCTTTACAACTTGCCTTCAAGTAGCTGCAGGATGCTATTAGATCACCCATTAACCTCCTTTCTGCAAGACTGAGCAAGCCAAATACCCTCAGTCTCTTTCCACATGTCACTTGCTGTAGGCCATGACCATCTTGGTTGCTCTCTGCTGGGTCTTCCCAAGTTCCTCCACGTTTTGAACTGGGATCCCAAAACTGGATGCCATATTTCAGATGCGGTCTCAGCAGTGCCAAGTAAAAGGTGGTAATAAGTTCCCCCTATGATGTCTGCACTCCTTGTAACATAGCCCAGTGTGCACCACTCTGCAGTGGCAGTGTGCTCTTGGCTTATATTCACCTTGGCATTCACTGTAACCTCCAGGTCCTTTTTAGCAGAGCTTAAGCATGAGTACATCATGCCATTGCTTCATGCCATCTGTGGCAAACTATGTGATTAGTGTCATCTTGTCTCTTCGTTTTTTATGGCATGTTGTGGTTTTTTGGTTTAGTTGCTTTGATTCTCTTTGAGTTTCTTAGTAATGTGAAGCAATGAAAAAATGATAAAATTCCATTCCCCAGTATGTTGATCATAGTCTTCTTTGTTCCTTCTTTTCTTTTTTTTGGGGTAATTGCTCTGATTTTTTTTCCTGTTTTCAGAAAACTTTTTGCATTATAAAACTAATGGAAAAATGGCCCTTCAAACTTTGTCTCTTCCAAACTTACAAAACCAGCCCTTACTTAGTAATTTAGTTTTGTCACATTGATTTAATTTAAAAATAATAGAAAGTGATTGTCAGATTTTCTTATAGTTTAGTTGTAGCATTGAGATCAGTTTTACTCATTTAATAATTATCAAATATGTGCTGTTGACGTTGGAACCGCACAGTACATGTGTAACAAGTTAATGCCCAACAGTAATTTCTTTTAGTCACCTGGACAACTGTGCAGGAATGGTTTTGGCCCTGCTGGGATGAAGGGAATTTAATGCCCTTTCAATGTAGTAAGCCTTGGCAGGCATATTAAGGATGTCAGGATATTCCTTGGATTCCATTTGCCTTGGATGTTCTGCAGTCTGGAGTTCGTACCTGTAAGGGATTAGCACAATAGCAATACTGCTGAGCTGTGATAATATAAATACAAGCAGACATTGATATTAATGTAGTGGCA
Source organism: Antrostomus carolinensis (assembly GCF_000700745.2). Taxonomy (NCBI): domain Eukaryota; kingdom Metazoa; phylum Chordata; class Aves; order Caprimulgiformes; family Caprimulgidae; genus Antrostomus; species Antrostomus carolinensis. Next base: position 30,531 of record NW_010298761.1, on the reverse strand, counting down.
CCACAGTGCCTTTGCACAAATTCTTCCTCTTTATTTGCATACCCCCAGAATCTGTGCATAGCTAAAAGATAATTTTCTTTGCTTCTGTGGCAGACAATGTGTCAAAACCCTACTGTTTGACAGAGTGAGTTCAAGAAAGTTCAGGAAGAGCAGATCTGCAGGCATCCCTGTCTCTCCTGCAGGTTGATCTGCAAGAATATTTCAAAAAATACATAATTACTCTAACGTGTAAGAGGATTAGAAATAAAGTAGAACAAGTAGAACTTGCATTTTATAAACCATATGTTTTATTAAATTAGCATTTTTCATATTGCAACTGATTTTTAACTCTTTGGATCTATTAAAAACATTTTGAGGAAGCATTTATACTGATCTGTGCTGAATCACTGTGTGGCTGATCAGATGGGAGAGGCATGACGTTACTCATCCAGTTTAACAGCGGCAACAAGTAAGCCTTTCTGCCACTCATATTTCACTCACATACATAAAATCTACTCTAGGTACTGCTCAGACATTGTCACCCAATATTTAAATGTTTGCAGTGAACATCAAAGGCAACAAACTTGACTGAAGTTAATGCTCCTAAAAATCTTACAGCTTCTTTGTAGTATGTACCATTTTCTTTTTGTTCTTTGAATGTAAGCCACCTCTAGGGATGAGAGCTAGTGCCAAATTACTATTTTGGCTTTAAAATTACTTTCAATTATGTGGGCTGGAATACCTCCCTAAAGTCTCCAAACAGCATATGTAATCACTACTTTATATTTCAATGTAATTTGGAATAGCTTGGATATTAAAATGGAGTTCATAAGGGCAATTGTGATCACCCTCAGTCACAAAACCAAAGATTGTTTCTTTGGATCTGAAAAGTTCTGCTTGCTGTAGGTATTCTTCTGCTATCATTTCCACATATTCTTTGTGAGCTGAAGCACTAGAAAAATCTGATACTACATGTTTATTTTCTGGTTCTGCCTTGCACATCCCATATTCTAACAGTTCTGTCATATGTTTAGTTAAAAAAAAAAAAAAAAGCTAATTTTCCTGCTTTATGAAAGTCTTGAATTTTTAATAGTATCTTCACTTAGTTTTGAAGCAGTGTGACTTCTCTCTTGTTATAGACTTAATTTTAAAAATTCTATTCTGGAGTCTCTCAAACTGAAGTTATTTCTGCAAACTGTTGGCTGGTATTTGGCATAAACAGACATTTCCTCTGTTTCGATTTTTTCTTTACAAAGCAACTAATGAAATTAGTAATGTGGCAGGACAGTTAAAAAATGCTTACTACTTGCATATCCTTTTAAACGTTGTATGAAATTTGGCATTTTTAATAAACCTATTCACTATAGATGTTGAGAAAAAGATCTGATATTATTTATCATAACTTTTAAATTTTTGATTGTTTCTTTTTTTCAAATATATCTAATTCTTGTTCACCCATACAATTTCAATAACAAAACCCACTGAATATAGCCATTCTAAATCTAAAACTCTACATACTGCATAGTGAAAAAACCTCCACTGTGGTGTCTAGAGATCAGCCTATTTGGTGTATGTTATTTATTCAGGGTAGGAATGCTATTGAAGAAACATGGAGAGTAATATAGGCTGGCTCATGGAGGAGCAATCATGTTGCATCTTTGCATCTTGAATAGATGTTGCCAATGGCTCAACAAAGGTCAGGAGACAAGAACAAGCCTTCATTTGCATCAAGGCTTAATCAGTGTTATCTGGGGCTCCTAGAAGGCAGAGGGGTACAGAAAAAAAAACCAAGACTTGTCCTCACATCTTCCCAAGATGGCAGCGACCACTTTCCTGCCAATCCTTGGGTTATGGGTTCTTGTGAATAGCAGAGGAGACCATGGGCAAGATGTCTGTAGATGCTTCTGGGCTCAGCTGCACCTCTCTGCCTCTCTGAGCAGTGGCTCTGCTCTTCATCTGTTGGTCATAGATATGCAATTACTGGAACCACCCTACAGCAGAATTTTTTAAAAATTGGGAAGGGAAAGGGAATCCTGCAGAGATTTGTATCTTTAAACATGTTCAGGGAAGGAAGGAGGCAAGGGCACAGACTTGAGCAGGGTCTGAAAAATGTTTGTGGTGAAATCTTAGTTTAGTACTTTACTTAATTTGTATATTTGTAAAGTAGAAGTTGCTTTGGACATGTTTCTGCATCCAGCAGAGTAGTATTGAATTTTGGCATGCCTCCTAAGCTATTCTCAGTCTATAAGGTCCCAGTGAGGTATCCTACATGTTATTAACAGACTTATCTTCATAAGGATACTTCAAAGTGCATCAGATGCTGATTTGTCTTGTGGCTTTTTACCAGTAGGTAAAAAGTAACATTACTGCTGAATCAGTAAGAACTGAATGTGGATGTTGCTTCTTTGAATGTCTTCCAGAAAATATGGTGTTTGTACAGCTTTTTTTTTCTAAAAAAAAAAAACAAAAAAACAAAAAAAAAACCACAAAAACTGATGTTTCTTTTTTGTTCTGAGGAGTCTGTTGGTTGTTTCTTGTTTGTGGTTTCTGAAGCCTAACTAGACCAGTTACAGTTGTTGAGAGGATGTAAGTGCATTTAATCATACAGAGCCCATGTATTTTTGCAGCACTGAAGCAGGAGTTGAGAATGGAAAACGGAAAATACTAGAAAATAAAGCTCCAGTGTGGTCTCTCTCTTTGGATAATGAAAGTATTCATTCATACATCTTCTTCTTTACCGTGATTTCTTCTTTCTCTGGTGCAGAAGTTATTAAGTATTTAAAACAGATGTTGCCTCCCAGTCTGATGAAGATTTAACAGATCAAATCACTTTTTCATCTTGTGATATGTCGAAAAGAGTATTTGTCTTTCTCCTGATGTATGTTAACTGCCAGGTTGGTGGTTTGCATCTGGCCAGGCATATTGCCTCCAAACACACTGTCTGGTTGTGTGTTACATCCTGCAAGAAATGAGCTGTCCCTTTCCATTTGAACCTCAGCAGGCAGGTGCCTCTAGGGAAAATGACGCTTATTGCAGCTGGGAAGGAAGGCCAAAAATTCTTGTAAGCACAGTATTCTTCCAGGTCAGGCTGGTTTCAGACACAGCCTAATGATGCCTGTTTTGTATGTGTGCAGTGTGTAACTAGGGGACTTAATTTTTCAGACCTGATAATGGCCACTCAGCTCATATTAACGTGATTTTGTGGTTTTTTTCTCAAGCTTTGAATTTGTTTTTTTCCCTCACTAAATTAATAGATTTTGTCAGCAGTGAACAAGCAAAATCTTTAAGATTTCACAATATTTGGATTTATTTTGAAATCAGCATAAAATATAGATTTATACTATTCTCATGCTCTTCTATTTTCTCTTGTAGGTTTTAATTTAGAATGGCTAATTCAGCACATTACTGATGCTAGTTTTAGTTGCCAATGAGGAATTAGCAAGTAATTATGGTAAGGGTTTGCCTTGTTTCAGAGACTGAGAAAGATAATGGTGGCTCTCAGAGAAGATGAAGATAGTGCTGCAATAATAGGCTTCTTCCTTTCAGAGTCTCACCAATTTAAAAATAAGTGCTTTTGCTGTTGGACTAAAAGGGTGAGTAAAAGGTACCTGTGAAGGAAGTGAGAAGTGGAAGTAACTACGTCATTGTAGTAAATTAGTATCATCCTTATTTCTTTAGAAGCTCTAGACTTGAGTCTATGTGAAGGGAAAACCATCTTCCACATACAAAGAAACAGAACAACTTAGGTGTCAGACAAAAAAAAGAAGAGCATTGGGTTATTTTTGAATGCTTTGTTTCTTGGGATCCAGAGAGAAAATCAAATGAACCATCAGGATTATCTCTGTGTGACACATATGTTTACTCCTAGGTGGGTATTTTAAATCTCCTTCTGTCCTTCTATAATTTATGACCATTTTTGGAGAGGAGAATGTAAGGTCCCTAGTAAAAAATTTTCTGTGTTTTAGAATCTCTAAAGCAAGCACATTTAATGTAGTTATCAAGCTCATCAGCTGGGAAATGTAATATATTATGGGAACTTGCACATAGCATACAGTAGCATTTTAACGTCTGTGTAGTCATTCTTTTTTGCTTTTTGAACTTATCTCTGTGTACCAGCACGAAAGATAGAGATCAGGAAGAGACCAGCTTTAGCAAATCGGAGGCCAATTCTAATTCTGTACATCTGCAATCACTTTTTTTCCTAGCTGGACATACAATTATCCAGTGTAATCCCTGTCATCTCACTCCTTGTTAAAAATCAGCTTTGCCACTAGAAAATTATTAAAAAATGAAGAGAAATAGGAATTATTAGTCTAAACCCTAGTTACCAATCTTATCCATCTCTGCTAGAATGATTTTATCTGCAAGTAAAATGAGGTTTTTAACTGTAAAACCACAGGTTTTAAAACTCAAGTGTTTTTGCCTCATTTAGATGCAGATCTAAAAGTACGCGGAGTCCTGATAGCTTAAATAATTTTATATCTTCAATAAAATTATGTACTTTCCTATGGAAAAGTCAAATGCAGTTGTTGTTCTCAATTTTTTTTAAGATACACTAGCATTAAGATTTTCAGTTTCTTTCTGATTTCCAGATGTTCCCATTTTTTATGCTGCTTCCGACTGCTGCTTATTTTAATTGTGTTCTGACCTCCTAGTTTCTCCAAAATAGCTAATATTGTACCTGAAATGTCATTATGTTTAGACTTGCTTACTCCACCTTTGAAGTGAATCAAGCAAAAAGCATTCTAGCAAGCTTGAACATTATTATTTGAATTGCTCCATCAATACACTGTTGATAGCTTATTGGTTCTATTTGTCATCCTTCACATTTTCTGTATTCTGTACATTTATTATGATTGCTTTTTCTTAATCTTTATAACTAGCTCCTGCCTGTAGCATAATTAAAAATTACTACCTAGACATAAACATATTTTCCTGAAGTTATGTTATCTGTTAGATGTATCGGTTCTGTTAATCTTTGGATGAAGTTGTAAAATAGCAGGGGTGAGTCTTCCATGTTCTAGTACATCTTGTATCCAGAGTTCCCCCACAGCCCAACATAATTCTTACAGAAGACCCATATTCCTCCAACGGAAAGAGACAGAATGTCCCAGGTCACTTCAACCTGTTAAATTGTCTCAAATAACCTGCTTTCTAGTGTGCAGAGAAGCACTTGAAGATAAGAGGTGAAAAGCTGTAACAGAAGAAGTCACTAAAGACCCAGACAATAATGGCACATATAAACTTGTCAGCTTGATGGCGATTCACTGATGAGATAAAGGCTAACAATAATGTCCAAATACAAAGACTCCAAAACAGAAGTAGTAGAAATGTAGTCAACTGCAAAAGGCATAGATCTGGAAAGATAAATCTCCTTGGATACAGAAACAAAATGAAGCCCAAGCTCCTGGGGTCAAACAGGAGCTTGGGCTAATTAATTTTCTAATTACATCATAAAATGTCATAGCCCTTTCAATTCTCTCTTTTCAATTCACATTGTGCTTCGTTCACAATATCCCACATCTTTTTGCCATAGTTACTAATGGACTTTTCTCATTACTGATAAATAGCCACTGATGTTTCTTCATGTTATGGTTTCAGGTTTTGGTCTCATAAAACCTTAGCATGTTGTATTAGAACAAATAATGTTTAGATTTTGTCTTTGAATTTGCCAGAAAAATACATATTCTACTACCTCTTTGCTTGTACAAAAAATTTATAAATTCAAAGTTTTTTGATGCATTTAGTCTTTATTCTATCCACATAGCCCTTTATTTCACTTTTAGATACTAGGTTTCTGTGAATTGTTCCTTTACAGATGTGCAGAAGTTTTATAATGTCTGGGTATGAGAACGCTCTTTATCTGACTCTGAGTTCTTCTGTTATGTATTAACATATGCCTTCAGTCTGAAACCAAATCAAATGGATATTTGTGTTTGTTGCTTACAGCATGTATTACTGGATTTAAGAGACAGAAGGAAAGTTAGGAAAATGCATTAGAAATGAGTATACACTGAAATAGAATAGTAGGTTCATAAAGGAAATGAGGAAAACCGATAGCTGAGACTTGTCATGTAATCTCTGTTTCTTTATAGAGGATACAGATTGATAAATCTGAAATTTTCAGTGTAAAAGCCTTCATTTATATTATAAAGAAACCAAATAAATTTAAAGGTTTACATCAGGGTTTCACACACCTCTATAGATCTTGGACAATCTCTACAAGGATTGCCTTCACCTCCCCAATGATTTTTAGGTATTTCTGGAGGAGAGGAAAAGAGGACTTGTGTTTTTAATTCCTATTCTTGTTAATTCTATTTTATCTTCTAATATATTACCATGTAAGCTAGTGAAGTCCACTCCAGTAGCATTTATTATCCTATAGTGTTTACTTCTACTTCTCTGTCTTTTTTACAGAGTCTCAAAGCTGACATATCCATTCTAGCAGATTATATTTTGCCCTATGTTAGGAAATATCTAATATAAACTGATGTTTAGGTTCCATACTGATCAGCAGAAATGTCTGAGAAATACTCCAAAGTGCATATTTTAAATTGTCTCAATTCTTTGCATAATCAATTCTGACAATTGTATGCCCAGGAAGTGTTTTTTCAAATGAATGACAAGATATGTGAATGAAATGTTTTCCCATTCTGGATAAATTAATTTTAGGGAGACATTTTTGTTAAAGAACTCCTTCTACTAATTTATGGAGCCTGAACAGAATTTACCTTTCTATTTAGTCTGTAATAATTGCCTTGTTGAATGATGGTTTAACAAGCATTTCGTTTAACAAAAGTGTAGTTGTCACTGTTATTTGATGGGTCATATAAAAGTATTATTGATGCCATATTTGTTATACTTTGCTTCCTGTATTCTGATTTTCTCAGGTTAAAAAAGAGGTGAATTAAAGTTTGGTATCTTGCCTAGCATTTCCAACTTTTTTTCCTTTTGTTTACATCTATTGGTGGGTATCCTGTAGTTCATCTTTTACTGCTGAAATAGGTCACCATATTAGCTTTGAACATATGAGCTTCCTGAAGGATTTTATTTTTTATAAACTGAAAAGAAAACTATCAGACCAGTTAAAATCTCAAAGGAGCACTCACAGTTTGACAAGCAAGGATTGAAGAGAGCAGGAAATATAGCATTAATTAAATAGTGGTCATGCTATTTTGGTGCTTGGGCAAATTAAATATGAGATGTGCAGCTTAAAGACTGGAGCTTATAATTGGGGTGTACTGTCAGAAATTGCTCTATATGCCATTGATGAAACTTGATCTCATTGTAAATAAGATATTAATTTTGATCAGTGCTATGTATAACTCATCTTCTAGCATGAATTCATAAATTCATGCAGTTGATAATGTGCTTTAGTGTTTGAGCTTTTAAGTACAGTTTGCTAGCTTTTAAGTACAGTTTTTCTATACCTAAATCTGTATATCTATTTCACTAGTTGTTATAAGACCAGGAATTATTTCATGTTAAAGCATTACCTAGTCTATTTATCTTATTACATACACATAAAAGAATGGAGCCATTAACATCCTGAAGATAACAGATATGAAAATGCATGCTTTAAAAACCTCCTGTACCAATTAATTAAAATATTTGAAAATTTGAACTCATTTGAAGAAAGATGCAAAATGCTAAGAAAAGATAGGTAAAGAGAAACCAATGCCTTTTTCAGGGTCTGTGAATAGTCTAGGTCTAGTTTTGATTTATGTGGATTATAGAATGTTGACGGCAACTGCTGGTTGAGCGCTACATGACAGCATGTTGAATTGTTCAGAAGTGCATTTTGGAATATTATCTTCAAGTTGATACATATTCTATCTGCAATAAATGTGAAAAGCATTATTATGCTCTTCTCTGAGGTTAGAATGAATAACACCATTTTAGACCCAAAGAATGTGTGAGGAAGAAAATCTTGAAAGGCAGAACAATTTATTTGCATCTCACTGGAAATTGTTCCATTGGGATTATAAAACAGTAAGTAAAATGTTCAAGTTCTATTGTATTGCAGGTTTTTCTACATATTCATTATTCCTTACATAAGCATGTACAAAGAGGTGGAACTAAAGCAGACATTGCATTCTAGCTTCTGTGTTTTACCAGCTGCACACTCATTTAGGTGGTATTTACCCTGGTAATGATTATTTTAATGAAATCACAGTCTAAATTGGTGGTATCAGAGAGCAATCCAGGAGCAGTCAAATGATTTAGTACCAAATTAGCAGATAGAGAGGGAAGCACTGAGAAGTTCACTTGCATGGTTCTTCAAATTTGTATGTACTGCACAAATAATCAGACTGAAGTGGAAATAGTGCATAATCCTCCTCATCTATCTTCTATGGTACTCTATTCAGCAGAAGAATACTGAACCCTAAAATGTCTGAAATTAGGAGGAAAGTGGAACCTGAGGCTGCCAGCATCAAACTGGCTTGAAAATTAGCTAGACAGTCAGGCAACCTTTTCAAACTGTTGCAAATGAGAAAAAGGTAGAATATATAGTCCCACTTTCAGCTGAAACATTTTCACTAGTGCAGTTGCTTTAAATGTCTCTTCTAGAAATAATTATAATAAGACTTCTAATGATTTCAGTTACCCTTTACATTTCCTATTAGAAAATTTGCTTTGCGCATTTTCTACCTAAAGTAAGGGTGGGGGGCGGGAAATTGTTCACATACATCTATAATAGTAAATAATCAGCCAGACTGTTCTGGGGTATGTTACATGGCAATGATATTCAGCAAGATCCCACCTAATTTTAGGTACATAACTAAGAAGGCTAATTTAGGAGTACTGACCATCTGCCAAGACTCTGTCCATAACTTATCAAGACAAATAGGCAACTCCAGCAGCCAATTCAGATCTTAGCAGGACTGAATTTCTTTGGGAGGTTTCTCTTTGTCTCTACCAACTATAGCAGATATTGCAGGGCAACCATGCTCCCCTAGCCCAGGCACCCCAGTATCTGAAATCATTATTAGATGAATCTGGACTGGAATATGTTCTCGTACGGACAAAGTCAATCTAGGTTTATTTAATGCACCACTGTACACTTACCACAGTGTTCATTGTTTGTGATAAAATACTTTTATCTTGGTATGCTGTTCTCTGAGGGAATTGTTAAAACTTTGCCTTTTTTGAAGAATGTTCCAAAGAGGATGCACTAAACTAGGAAACAGCACAAATTCAAATCAAGTTTGAATCTTGGTTGTCCAGTGTTGTGTGCATTGGACAACAGACATAGATGACTGCTCTCTGTTGAACTTAGAACAAAAAGTGATAGAAGTGACAGAAGAGTATTTGCCTAGAAGAGTGTTTAGTCATGTTTCTACTGCTTGTTCAAGAGGAGATGAGATAGCCTTGAGTAAGAGTATACTGCAACATTTAGTCTAAAATACATTTGTATTCATCTAAAATCACTTTCATCATAATTTCTTATATTCATCTGCCCCACTTTCATTTCTTGATGGGGCAGAAAACTTCCCTGTTGAGTTATGGCATAAATAGGCCAATCAGCACTACGCCAGAGCAGAACCTGAGAGTTAGTAAAAATGACACATATTTAAATTAGTGTTAAATATGCATTGATTTTTGTCTTTTATTTCCTCCTACATGAGTGAAGCTATTGTGCTTCTCGTGTTTTTAGAAAAGTAAGACAAAGTTTTAGTAACACAAGTTCAATGACTGTATTATTCTGATAGTTGATCGAAGATAAGAGGAAGTGGATTCTTTGCTTCTTTTACCATCTGAAGTTGATAATTATTTCAGCAGAATGGGTATACTGCTTTTTTGATTGTGAGTAGTTTGCTGCTTAGTATGGGCATTTAGTTGTAGGCAGGGCAGGGGAATGTGCATTTATACCTGGAGAACAGATAGTAGAATAGATGTTAAATTTTTACCGTTTATAAAAATGGTGGAAGTATTCTAACATTTGCATCCATTTTGTCTGTCTGCTTATATTGCTTTATGTGCCTTTTTAATTTCTTTCCCCAATAGTTAATCTGTATAGCATAAAGGAACTGGTCTAATATCCTTATGTGGCTTCTCTGACCTCTGGATTTACATATGTCTGTATTTAGGACTGGGTAGCACTCAGTGCCCAGAACATGTGTATGTGACTGCTAGGACACTTGAGACAAAAGAAAATGGAAAATTTGGTCTTAAGGCTAAATATCATAAGGATAATCTTAAACAATCTACAGAAGTTATCTTGGAGCCTGGATAAACTTGGGGTGGATTTTTTTCTGGGTTCATGATCAGGATATTTTGATAACTGTCAGCTGAAATCAGAGAGGAGGCATAACCAGTTTCTGTTGGTTCTTGAACTTCTCTTACAATTTTTCTTTTAAAAGTTCCATGAAGGACAATTGGAAACCTCAGCAGGGGTTCATCTATGTGGAGTCTTTAAATATAAATACAGGGAAAGGCTTAGCTCTCGAGGGTTATTAAGCAATTATTATTCTACAGTACTTTTTGTAATGTTTGAATTTTATCAGTGCAATGTAAGCTCTGCAATGTGCCAGATGTTTTCATTTCTAATTAACTGATCAGTGTTTGGGTTCTTGGCTGCTTGTAGGAAACACCAACTCCACCAAACATAAATTCTTATGATTATGAATGATGTCTTTCTTATATTTGATGACTGATGAGTACATTGATAGTTTGAAATAATGGGCTTGAAAATATTTAGTAGTGAACTTCGGATAAGGTACAGAAGCAGTTTGGGGTTGGATAAAAGCCTTGCTTTGAAAAAGAATCATAGAATAGTTTGGTTGGAAAAGACCATTACGATGTAGGGTGATGTAACCTGTGTCTTCCAGATCTAGAGTTGCTAATGATAATGAGGTCATCTGTCTGAAATGAATAAAAAAATCAAGTTGCACTCAGCCTTCCAGCAGAAAACATAAAGATGGATTCAGAACTGTCATTGTTATGGTCTTTTTTAACCCAAATAGTGTATCACCTGCACACCTCACCTCAGAAATAAGGTGTAAATCCATTTATATAATAATTTATATACATAATTTGATGAAACAACAACCAGTTCCTGCAGGAACTCACAACTGTTTTGAGTTACTAGAGCAGGGGCATATATCTAATCCTAATGCATAAGTATTATTACTTATACTTATTGCAGAAGGTTATGTACCTTCTGTCAACTGAGCACATACATTTATTAGGATAATATGTAGCATATCTGTCCAGGTATAATTTCTGTGAAGCAGTTCTAACTAATATTTCCCCTATTTCCACAATATATTTATTGAAGTCTGTATCCATTCAGGTTTGGGGGTGGGGGAGAGTTTGTGAGCTTAAGAGCCCTGCAAGCTTGTTAATTACCTGTGTCAGCTTTTCTGTTCTCTCTGGCTCACTTCCAGTCCCCTGAAACTTGCCCAGTTTTTCAGGATTTATTAAAAATAAATATCAACAGGCCAGAGATTTTTTTTTTCAGGCCGCACATATGCTTGGACATTTCAGTTGCTTAATTCAAGCATTTCCTACAAGAAGTCACCAGGACAGTGGTTGATCTTGCAAGCTAAAATCCTGTTGTATGTTGTTTAAAATATGTAAATATATACTTGCATATGTTTTAACTGTTTCACTTTTCAAAGATGATCACAGGGCATATCAGTAGTTTGCTGAGATAAAACTGACAGAGAAAAAACTTGTTAACACATGAAACATCTCCCACCTCAGCTGGTTTAAAACACAGCAGCGTGGACCTGGGTGGTACCCAACCCTCAAGCTCTGTTACTCAGCAACCTGTCGCACAGGAGCATAGGGCAGGCTGAAGAGCTCTGTAGTGCCTTGCTTTTGCCTCTGAAGAAATAGAATAATCAAAACAACTCTCAAAATTTTTTGGCTGAGTTAAAAAATTAGAATTATGCATTTTGAGAAATTTAGTCTTTCTTTAAAATCTCATCATTTACTTCTTTATCAGGTGAACTTCCTTTATTCATATTTTTCTGTTATTTTTCTAGCATAGTTAATAACACCTCCTATGTTCACTATTTCTATTTTGTGGGGTTTTTTAGTAAAAAATCACCATTTCAGTTTTCTGGAATTAAAACAGAATATCTACATATTAAGGTTATTGGGTTTTTTTGGACTAACTTTTTTTCTAACTTTTATCTTAAAATATCAGTCTGAACAGAGTGGAATGAAAAGTTATCTTTTATGAGTATCTTCTAAAATAAACATTACAGAAACTAAATAATATCTATTTTGTTGTGAACAAGCATTATACACTTATGGACAGGTCAGCTGAAACTGGCATGTATATTACTCTGAGAAAGGAATGTCAGCAAATAAATATAAAATCAGGTCATTATATTTGTTAGGATTACAGAGATGTCTTTCTTTTGAAAGCAGACTATTTGTTAATGCATCTACTTTAATATGGATATTAAAAGGAATAACCCACAAGAACAGTGATTGAAAAACGTTTTTATTTTTTCACTTTTGGGCACTCCTCCTCTTCAGACATATAGAATTTTGTGTAATTGTAATTACTGACAGTTCTTAGTTCAGTAAAACTGATAGAAAAATAACTTCAATTACTACAACAATCCAATGCATTGTTCATTGAACTTGTTTTCCAGTTCAGTTTATCCCAAAACCCAATTTTTTGTTCTGGAATAACCACACAGAAGGTGCATTTTGAAATACAAGCAATTTTGAAGTAAGGAAACTGTTTTCCTGGGAGAAGGGAAAAAAACTCCCATCACATTTATTTTAAATACTTTTTGGATTTAAGATGTCATTCAGCTGTATTATATGATATTTAATTTATCTTGCATTTATAAAGTACGCGAGATAGTTGTACAGCATCTAACTTTGGACTTGGAAAACACCAAGTCTACTTGAAATATTTAATTAAAGTCTATTTAATAATGGGATTGTATTACACAATTTGATAGGAAGGAAAGTGTTCCAGTGTGTTAGCCCCCTTTGCCAATAAACATTTTGATTGCTAAAATTACTGAAATGCTTGTGTCATGTGCTCTTCTTTACTGAGTTTTCATGTAAAGTAATGATGATTCTGCTGGAAAGGAGGAAGAAAGGTAGTAAACTTCTCTAAATACAGTCCTGACCTCTGTGTGGCATTTTCAAGACCTTTGTTAAATGCCCTACTGCACTGAAGTCTTTAGAGTCCACAGCACGTCATACACACACTCATGTGCTCATAATCCTTCAGCTACTTTTGTGGGCATAGAAGGAGTGCTGTGAGTGTTTAATTATGTATAACATCAGTTTTAGAAGCTGGGTTGAAGTTATATTGGAAAGCAAACTGGAAAAAGCATTTTTGCACATCATGTGATTGGACGCACTTTATGAATCTATAAAGCAGATGCCTACTCTGCAATCACATGAATCAAATATAGCCCTCAACAGCTGGTGATAAGACATGAAGACCCAGTAAGAACTAATTCTTTTGGCTATCACAGACAGTCTTTGTTTAATATTAAAAACATCTATTAAAGGTGGAACAAGGTACTCTTCAATTCACTATCATTCTTGTGAAGGTACAAATAAAGATCCTATATGTGAATTAAAATGAGGCACCTTTTGGGTATTTAAATTCTCCAAAAATAGTCCAAGATTCTGACCACAAATACATTCTTATTTGAAGTTCTTGAAGACTGGATTTGTGTAAATTATTTTTAACTTCCTTTGTTGTGCTGATTTTGCCCCCTTGGAAACAATTTATGAATTTGTCTTGAATCCTCAAATAGATTTGGCTAAAATATCTTTGAAAAGAGTAGACACCTTTGAAAAGATGAATCATTCAATTTCAGTGGTTTCTAAAATAAACGTTTCAGTTTTTCATTTTGAAAGAATGTGTTTTGAAACCAAAAAAAATTTTAAAGGCTTTTAAAAAGTGAGTAAGTAACCCAAGAATAAAATGAATCATTTTAATGACTGGAAGTAGGATAAAAAATTGTGGTGTTTTCCCATTTCATTTCATCAACTGGGTGAAAAAACCCCCACTATCATAATTTCCATTTGGAGGCAACCAAATTTTTTCCTCTAGTCTTGTTTTGGTTTGGCTGCCTATATAAGTCCATTATTTACATAGTATTACTCCTGGTTTGTTGAGTCTAATCACCAGCTCCTATAGGTAACCATGACATATGACCATTGGAAACTTTCTTGTTTATGAACTCCGTCTTCAGAACTTATTAGGTTTTCTTCACTTCTTACTCCCACTGAATGTTTCTAACCTTTGATTAGAAATCTCATATTCAGTCTTATTTTTCATAGGTAGTTTATAATCATACACTTTGTACAATGTATGCCAGCACTGATTACTCATTAAATGTCTCTTCTTCATGATTATCCCACTCAGGTTTAGAAAAAAACCCTCCACTTTCAGCTATTGCTTTGCTGGGCCGAACAAGCCATGCTCTTGCAGTTTCATCTTGTGTTGGATATACTTCAATGACTTGATCCTTTAGTTGGACCTTCTTTGCTCTTGCTTCAGATTGATTTCTCTTTCTTGAACAGTGGCCAAAACCTTACATGGTATACAGGATGTAGTTTCTAGACAGTGCTGCTAATATCGCCCTGTCTATACTGGAAATACTTTGTCTATTAAAATCCAAGGCCATATTTAACATTTTTTCCACAGCAACCTGACACTGATGGTTTTTAGCTGTTCTTGATCCACCCATGTGCTTTTTTTTTTTCTCCTCTGCTATTTCAGTTGAATAGCCTCAGCTTGAAGCCAAAATTATTAATAGGATGTAGTCTTTTAGGATTTATATCTAGCTCCTTCTTGGTGATTGGATATTTCTGAATTGGCATTGACATATTTCCTCTCTTTGGGAAATTGCTACTTTCAAAACTGTAAAAGAAACCTCTGGATTTAGTCTGCTTTCTTTGTCTAATTCCAGTCAGCTTTCATTTCCCTTCTCCTTTATTTTCTTCCTATATGTTCCTCACAGATATGTTCTGGATACTTGCAAAATACTGTAATCTTTTGCTCCTGTTTATTCTCCTCCTCCTCCCTTTTCAGAGAGAGGTAGAAGTTCACCATTCCCTCAACATGACTTGACATTATTATATGTCTGTGTGCAAACATATATTCATTTCAGATGCCACTTCTCTTGATGTTTTGTGAAAGTTACCAAAGGTACTAACTCCTCCACAACCAGGGTGCCAAGCTTTGCAATTGCTTCCATGTCAGATGTGGTAGTTTCTGAATGTAATTATCATTTCCTATTAGTCATACTATCTTTCACCTTCTGTTCTTAAAATTGTTTGGAAAACAAGTCAAATTTAGTAATTTAGGTTTTGCCTCATTTTAAATTTTTCAACATTGAGCTCCTCTTTTCATCCTTTGTAAATGCCCTTTGTCATTCCAGTTTTGTTTGAGCCTGTGTTCAGATCAAGTAGTTCTGCAATGGTACCACAAGGTCCCTCACATTATGTAGGAGACAAACTCCAGAAATTTTTCCTCTTTAGCTTTAACAAATTTGAACTTAGCAGTATGGCTGCTCCAACAGGGAGCGGGGAAGCACTGAGAGGCAGTTTTTCAGCTCCATATCTTAGCTGGAAGCATTTACTGTGGGAGTTCATCCACTCCTCAGCAAAGACTTGAGTCCAGAACTCAGTATTGGAAGATGTCTCTCTCTCTCTCTCTCTTACATCATGTAGGTGACTAAAACTAAGTTGTATTTAATCTTTTAATGTAAATACCTCCATTTAAAATGTAAGGTGCTTCTCTTTTCTTCAGCATTACTTCTGCTATATGCAGATTTGGGGAGTAAAATGAGTAAAATTAAAGTTGCTATATTCTTCAGTAGCTGAAGTAATAAATTTTGTGCCAGGGTCCCAAAAGTAGTACCTCACAGAAGTATCCCCAATAAGTGCAGTGTTCCCATCAGTGTTAAACTGTGGGCACACAACCTCTTCCATGGAAGAAGCTAAATGGTCCCTATATCTGTATGTTTACATCTGTTGTATATTAATATTTCTATGTCTTTTGTGGCCATAGCAAAATCACTCCAGGTTCAATAATTGGTTTCCGTAGTAGTTTGATTAGTGCATAACAGAAAGTGGATAAAAATAGATGTTTTGCAATTATGGAGGTAAGACACCAGCTGTGTTCCTCCTTCTGTTTAAAATCTGTTTAATTTTGGTGACCTCTTACGGACTAATGTAGTGAGGAAAGGGAATACCACTGTAGTGTGTAGTATTCACACCGTGCCATGGAGAATGCACTTCCTCAGCCTTCCTGAAGGGAGCTTTGATTTTAGGACCAGGGGAGAGGGAATAATTGCTGACCTCTCCTGAGTTACAGAGAAGTGGTCAAAGGCTTTTTAGGAAGAGCAAGTGTGAGCATAGGCAGATGAAAATCAGATTTCTTCTTTCTCACTCCTCCTTTCCCTGCCTGCAGAGGTAAGGCTCAAGGATTTTATTTTTCTGAGCATGTTTCCTCAGCAGGGAGCATGCTTCTGCTCTCCTTCACACAGCATAGCAGCTGTGCAGGCCCACAGAAAGCCTTTCTGATGTCTGTCTGCCCAGTCTCCCACACCATAGAGACCATCCTGCTGCGTGCTCCTGAGCTAGACCTCCCTCTTGGTCATCTTCTGCAGCTTCACCTCAGACTTGCAGGTGCCATTGGCAACCTGTTCTCATTTGAGACAACCCGTCTCATCTGCTTTTGCTGTGACCCTTCTGACAGACCCAAAGCATGGTTCAGGGTGTCACAGGATGTGTCTACATTAACGTTTTAGTTCAGACCTTTTGAAGTGAATGCCCTGGTTTTCCCCATTGGCTGTTGTTTCATTTGTACCATGAACAGTGTTGCAGCCCCTTAAATGGTTTTCTCTGGAGTGAAAGACACTGAAAAGATGTGTCCCAGTTGTTTGCATCTCATGTACTCCAGGCACTGAGAGCTGGCATTCAGTCCCCAGGACCAAGCTTGATTCAGGCTGCAATTAAACTCCCAAATTCCCATGTTGTAAAAACTAGGTCCCCAACACCAGCTGTTTTGCTGTTGCACCACATTGTTTGCCCATTGTTCATGTCAACATAGCTGTGGTTTTGCAGGTGTATCTGGTAAGGAAGCTGAGGAAAGGTGTTAATGTGTGTCAGAGAGAAACAGTACCTTTCTTCATGCTCCACAAGTGAGGCACAAAACAGAGGTCCTCATCACACATGCCTATGGACAGTTATGAAATGATCAGTTCTGTGAATGGTATGATCTACTGCTGAGCAGAGGAGGGGCGAGGTAAATTAGTGAAATTGTGGCTTAAACCATACTCTGTCCTGCATCCATCCTGTTTTTATTCACATTTGAGGGGTTTGTTGTTTGTTTGGGGTTTTTTTAATATAATTTCTGGGTTTTTTATGTATATCATGTTAGACTTATTGCTCCAGAAAATAATTAATTTATTTTCCCGAAGGGCTAATAAACTACGTGTGTAATAAGTTAGTTATTGAAGATATTACTTTAGTCCAAAGCATCTTTGAAGTCTAGTTTAAAATTAAAGGGATGGAATGTAAGTAGCATGCAATAATGTGTGGCTCTCTCTCAAGACAGATATGGTATTGACACTAATAACATTTTCATTTCCTAGGAAGGGGAAAATAGTTTAAGATACGAATACGAAATCAATCATAAATACATGCTATATATGAAAGTCTGAGCTGGGGCAATCACCTCCATTTTGTCAACTATTGTACTAATTTTTGGAGATTGTATTGGTTGGATATATTAAATTACTATTCTTGCATTGCTAGTTTCCTAATTGGTAGTTACTTTACACATACTGGCACAATGATAGTTATCTTGGTTTGTTGCTGGAAGGTTTTTTGAGGGGTTACGTACATTTTATCTAGATTTGTAATTTGGTGGATCCAAAAACTGAAGTGTGGGTCCCATCCCCCATTGTAGGGAACTTGAATAATTCCAGGAATAGTTTCATGGAAATCAGTGGAAATGGTCAGATGAGCGTCCACTGCTTGATAGTATTGGTTGATCATCTGGATGAAAACTAGAAGAAATATCCTCAAAGTCTGCTTCAGCTAAACATTATTGAATAACTACAAATTTCTATTGTGCATTGGTGTTCAACATGAATTGTGCAATTTTGCATACATGCTTGCGTTTTCTAGGAAGGCACTGACAATTAGGCTGTCCATACTAGCATGACTGCAAATGGGCACACACTTTACTGTAGTACTCTAAGGAACTGTGTTAGAATAAATGAACATTTTGTTACTTTTGCCACCACACTTCCTCCTGAATACACTGCTTGCTTTCTGAATCTATGAACACAACCAGATTCTCTAAAATCTGTGCTATTTTGTGGCAATAGAAAATAAGCTTAATATTTAACTACACTGAGGATGTGTCGGCCTTGAAGGGATGAGGTATTATAAAAACTACCACCACAGGCAGTTGAAAGAAACAGTGTAGGAGTCACAATTATGGGTTCAAGAACCTGTTTTTCTTTTTTCTCCCACACATGCCCATCTCGTCATATTCTCTTTCAATAGTTTGCAGATTTCAAGTGTTTCTCGAAATGTCCTTCTGCTAAGGAGATTAATACAAATACTAACGGCAACCCAGAGTCTGCTGTCTGCATTTGTTCAATGCGGATCAATGCAGTTCAATGCACTCCTCCACAAAGCAGTGCTGCAATAATGTTTACATGGCAGAGAAAAATAGCCCAAGTTAAGGTATAGATTTACATGCTGACCGACACGTGGGAGTTAAGGCCATGAAAGAGACATTACTTCAAAGAACGCAGTATACTGCTGTGAATTCAGAGTACCCTTTTGAATTAAAGTACCTTAATTTAAATATGTTTAAATGTAAAGGAATAATTAATCTAAATACATTTAAATTTATATTGGTTTCATTCATAAGAAAGGGTTAAGTGCTGGAGAGGTTGTCTGTTACAACTGAACACAAAATTTGGCCCTTTATGTATGCCCTTTTTCTTTCATATGCTATTGCCTTCTTCAGGAAATGCTGTAATGAGTATGCTACAGGCTTTTAGGATCTTAATAGTGCTTAGTATTTCTCTCTCTTAGACTTAAACTATGTGTGTTTTGAATAGTTCAAATAAGGTGTCTTCAGAATTTTTTACATGAGCAAAGTAATGTTATTTTTCCTAGGCTATGTGGTTTCTGTTCACATGGATGAAGTCTTATGTAGTTCTAAATAAAATAGAATTACCTTCTTGTAGCCCTGTCAAAATTAAAACAAGACACCTTCTTATGGAAAATGTTTGATATCCTTAATCACAATCAATAATAATTGTTGCAATCAGCAATTAAGAGACAATTTTCCTGCATTCCAATGCCTTCTGTTTTGAGCAATAACTTTAAAATTAAGAGATGATACAGGGTTGCATTTTCTCATGCCTTAGCTCCAAATGAGCTGTTAGCATTCAGCAGCAGATAATTTGGCCTTGTGAGTTGTGGTTTGTTTATAGAACATTTGCTAGTTAAGCAAAATGAGCCTGAGAGTTTTCAATAGTGCACTGATAATGTAGCAAGTGTTTTCGGTGAGCTCATCAGCACTTCTAGGAAATAATATGTGTCTGAAGAACATAGTCTGACAAATCTGTACTTGGTGAGATCACATGCAAAGGAATAATTCAGAAATTGGAAGTCAGATGATGAACCAGAAGTAAACTTACTCAGCTTTATATGAAATACTCATCATAACTTCCAGTCAGCCTAATGTCTGCAGTCAACACAAGCCTGCAATATATGTCTAAGATACTAAGAGCCAGTACTTGCTCAGACTTGTGGTCTCATCACTAATCTGTGTCAGTAATGCTTGAGAATCAGGGTGCAAGATACTGAAGAGGCATCATAGTCAAAAGTAGTTGTCATCCTTTGGAAGTCATACAAAACCAGTGACCATGTCTGTACTGCCAATTCAGTGTTTTATCCTCATCTTTTAAATACTCAGTACCTGTAAGAGAAGATCCCTTCACATTTTCTGTTTGTTTGCCTCTCCCTGCCTCTGTCTTTCTCCATTTTCACTGGCATAAGGAACTGGAAGCAAGACAACTCAGCAGCTCATGTAAAGGTAGAAGAATGAAGAAGAGCAACTGCTAATTGGATTGAAATGGGAACGTGGCCAGAGATCTGAGGAAAGGATTACAGGAATTGCTGTGAGGGGCCTTACGCTATCCTCTTCGCAAGGCAGAAAAAGACATACATGATGCAGTTGAAACCATGATGAACTTGGGTTAATGCAACCAGTTGAGGAGGGATGTCTGAAACGTTTCACTTAAATCACCAGCATTATTTTTAAAAGAGAGGAAACAAGGATATATCTAGCTTAGTATTTTTTTTTTTTGAGTGCTATGATATTATATTGGAATATATGGTAATCAGAAATTAATAAAAAAAGAGTTGTCAGGTCATTGTACCATTTTAAATATCTTAAAATAATTTTGTACAGCTTCAGAAGAAGACACAAGAGACAGAAAGATGGAAATTTACTTACAGTTCTGAATCTTGTAACGTTTCAGATAAAGTGCATTTTGCTTAACTTCAGCTCTGAGTTGAGCTCCCTCATAGTCCACAGCAAAAGAGATCTGCCAGTTCATCCAGTGGCCCGTAGACTGGTTTGACGTTACAGAAGTGTGCTACCCTCTGTTTGGCTGTAAACAGTGGGAGAACTGATAAATCTTCAACATAAGAACCACTGAGACACTTCTCATCCAGACCATTAATTTCCTCACTCTGTGTTACAGCCTGGCAGCAGAAACCACTGCAATACCTGTGTGGCTGCAGGGATGGTGAGCTGCTGCATGGAGGGAGGAACGAAGGACTGTGAGGGAAAAGCTTATCTCTGTCTAATGCAGCTACTACTCCCTCATGTCAGATTGTATCTTCAACATACGTTGTTGCAGAAATCAACACTAGAAGATATCTGTGTTCTGGCATTTCCCGGGAGCCTGGATAATGTTAGACAATATGATTAACCTTAAGATAGATGAAAACTAACTGAAGTTAATACTACCCTTTCTGCTAAATCTTTTTTTTTGAAAGAAAAATGCATTTTTTATTAAAAGTCTTGGGGTTGTTTGTTTTGTTTTGCTTTTGTTTCTTTTTTTTTTTCAAAAAATGCTAACCTTCCATTAAAGGTTTTGGTTTTCCATCAAAAACAAAAGTTTCTGAAACCTTTTCAAGGAAAACTGCAATGTTTTCACTTGGCTGCTCTGCCATAATATCTCATGGAATTTATAGAGCAGTTCATTTGGTGTCATCCTCAACTCCATACATGTTCCTTCAATCTCCTGTTCTCAGTTTTCAGAAACATAGTCCATCAGAGGTATTGTGGCACTTGGGAATCTGGCTTATAATAGACAATGGAAATGAGAGATATGGTTGGACTCAATGATCTTAAAGGTCTTTTCCAACCAAAATGATTCTACGATTCTGTGGAGTGACACTGACAAGCAGAATCATTTCCTTGGGGAGTGGTGGTGACAAACTTCTGACAGTCATGCCACGTAGGGCTAAATTGTGCCCTGGACAGTGAATTTATGAAAAAAGATTAAAAGGCAGACATCTTCTCCATCATAAAAGGTGGATGACAAGAGAAAGCTTTAGATCCATGTCTGTCCCTAAAGCAATGAGTAGAGAAACAGAGTAAGCCAGCAGCAAACTGCTGTTCCTGGGAAAGAGATGGCAGACAGGTCCCCATTCCTTTTCTGGGATACTCCCTGTTTGATTACAGCCCTGTCCGAACACTATCAAGATACTGTCATTGCAATTAAAATGAAATTAAATTTAAAACTTTCCATCTGGATCAGTTTTTGTGTTTATTGGGCTGATGCAAGAGACTGCATTATAATCTTTGAATGTTTCCTCCACTGGAGAAAATCAAGCCCAACTTGCTGTGTCCTGATGGACTGCCAAGAGGAAATGCCCCACATCTTATTTAAGTACTAATAGTAGTATACTTAGAAAATCTTTAGCCTTTCCACCATGAATGCCTTCATTTATAAAGAGAAATATGTTTACATTTGGATAGCTATGGCACTAGTGTGGAAAGACTGGAGAAAGAAAAAGAATTCTCTCGAGTTTAATTTAAGTAAAATTAAACTTGACATCAAGAACCATAAGCACTTTAAATCTTTTTTTAAGTATCTTGTATTTTTGTAGCAGTTTCAGAATGAACTGTGTTTCTTGTAGCCACCCTTTGATATCCATGTATATTGTTTGATTATCTGTTTTGAATGTAAAGAAACTAGAAGATATTACTGTGATCTCTATGACAACAGATTTGAAGTGACTATTGCAGTCTTGGGAAATTAAGATTTCAAGGATTCCAAACAGAATTAGATCAAGAAAAGTTGCTTATTATTGAAACTTAACAGAATAAAAAGATATAGTTAAATGAAAAAACATTGACAGACATAAGTCTCTGTGATACTAGACTATTTTGGGGGCCCAGGTAGGAAGCAGCACACTGCTATGGACATGGTGCTTTGATACTTTTACAGTGACCTGAAAAACTGCTAAAGTGAAACCTGTCTTTACAAGTTCTTCTTGAACAATTGATAATTTATTGTGAATACATCATCTAACTATTCCTATCAAAAGTTAGTATATATACTTGCAAAGGTCCCATTTAAGACTAGTGTCCAGTCTCATTCTTTGAATTTATTAGAGAGAAGACCAACAGTTAAATCAAGGGTGGAAATACTGTTAAATGGAGGCATACCTCACTAAACAGGGAGCCCCATAAAAAACTTTTTTTATAGTTTCTTTTTAAGGTTCATTTCAGTGCCTAGCCACAGGCATCTGGCGCTGTTTGAGATGCTCTCGGATCTTCTCCAGGCCACCAGCTGTGGCTTCTGGAGGATGCAGGTCTCCTGCTGATTGTCTGTCATCTGCCAGCCCTGTGCAGATGTCTCAGTATGTCTCCAATGGCAATGGGTGCCAATGTTTAGGCAACTGAATTGAGCCCTTAGTTACTACGCATTTGGCCTAACTACAAGTGGTTGTAATTTTCTGCTGTTCATGTTTTCTGTGCTTTTTATATGTCTAGCAATAAATATGGTTCAGTGCTTAAGCTAATGTCATAAAATAATCTGCACACAGGTTTACAGTGTTTCAAATCTGACCGTGGCTCTAGGTCACACATGTCATCTTGTGAAACTGGAATCGCACTAGCAGAAGTATGCTGTTGTTTATTCCTACTATGCTTGGCCAGCATGATGACCACAAAGATTTCCTCATTTGCTGCCAATCTCCTGTGGCTCACTTGTACAAATTATTTCTGATGTGATTAGGTGTAAGTTATTTTTATCATCTGCATTCATGTATGACTATTTCAGAGAGTGGCATGCAAGTAAACTATATGCTTTTCTTCATGTGCCTGAACATGACTTAGTTATGTCATTCTTTAGAAAGTAAAGAAAGAAAAGTGGAGAACGAGGAATCACAGACTTACAGAATTGCCTAGATTGGAAAAGACCTTTAAGATTATCAGGTCTAATAATTTACCTAACAGTGACAAGTTCCCAACTAAACCATGTCCCTAAGCTGTATTGTCTACACAACTCTTCTATACCTCCAGGGATGGGGACTCCACCACTGCCCTGGGCAACCCGTTCCAATGCCTGAGAAGCCTTTCAGTACAGAAATTCTTCCTAATATCCAATCTAAACTTCCCTTGATGCAACTTGAGGCCATTTCCTCTTGTCCTGTTGCTTGTTAATTGGTTGAATAGACCGACCCCCACCTCTCTACACCCTCCTTTCAGGTAGTTGTAGAGAGTGATAAGGCCCCTGAGCCTCCTTTTCTCCAGGCTAAACAACCCCAGTTCCCTCAGCTGCTTCTCATAAGACTTGTGCTCCAGACCCTTCACCAGCTTTGTTGCCCTTCTCTGGACACACTCCAGCACCTCCATGTCCTTCTTGTAGTGAGGGGCCCAAAACTGAACACAGTACTCGAGGTGTGGCCTCACCAGTGCCAAGGACAGGGGTAAGAGAATTTCCCTGGTCCTACTGGCCACACTATTCCTGATACAGGCCAGGATGCCATTGGCCTTCTTGGCCACCTGTGCACACTGCTGACTCATGTTCAGCCGGCTATCAGTAAGCACTCCAAGTCCCTCTTTGTTGAGTAGCTCTGCAGCCACTCCTCCCCACACCTCTAGTGCCACCTGGGGTTTTTTTGGCCAAAGTGCAGAACCCAGCATTTGGCCTTATTGAAACTCATGCAGTTGGTCTTGGCCCATCGATCTAGTCTGTCCAGATCCCTCTGCAGAGCCTCCCTATCCTCAAGCAAATCAACACTTCCACCCAGTTCGGTGTCATCTGCAAACTTACTGAGGATACACTTGATCCCCTTGTCCAGATCATTGATAAAGATGCTAAACAGGACTGACCCCAGGACTGAGCCCTGGGGAACACCACTCATGACCAGCTACCAAGTGAATTTGACTCCATTCAGCACAAGTCTTTGGGCATGACCATCCAACCAGTTTTTTACCCAGCAAAGTATATGCCCACCCAAGCTGTGAGCAGCCAGTTTCTCCAGGAGAATGCTGTGGGAAACAGTGCTAAAGGCTTTACTGAAGTCCAGAATGATAGCATCCACAGCCTTCCTTCATCCACTAAGCTGATGATCGTGTTGTAGGAGATCAGGTTAGTCAAGCAAGACCTGCCTTTCATAAACCTATGCTGATCATTTGGTTGTCCTGCATGTACTATGTGATGGTACTCAGGATGATCTGCTCCATGAGCTTCCCTTACACCAAAGTCAAAGTGACAGGCCTGTAGCTTCCTGGATCCTCCTTCTGGCCCTTCTTGTAGATGGGTGTCACAGTGTCTGACTTACAATCTGCTGGGACCTCCCCAATCAGCCAGAACTGCTGAAAAATGATGGAAAGTGGCTTGGTGAGCATGTCTGCCAGCTCTCTCAGAACTCTTGGATGGATTCCATCCATAGATTTTTGTACATCTATGTGGTGCATCAGGTCACTGACCATCTCTTCCTGGATTTCAGTGGGAACATTCTGCTACCGGTCTCTGTCTTTTAGCTCAGGGGGCTGGATACCCAGAGTACAACTGGTCCTATCACTAAAGAGTGAGGCAAAGGAAGCATTAAGCACCTCAACCTTTTCCTCATCCTTAGCCACCATGTTTCCTCCTGCATCTAATAGAGGATGGAGGCTCTCCCCAACCCTTCTTTTGCTGCTAAGACAGTTCTGGCAGTGTATGTTTATGGAGGAGAAAGAATTTTCAAATAAATAGCATCTGAAGTAGAGACTAATAATCTATCTAAATACAAACTTTTAGTTCCAGGAGCTGGCAGTTCGAAGCAGAGGAGTTCATCCTTACTGTCCCAACTGGTCTTTGAGTGTCAGTGGCGAGGGAGATCCTTGGGAAACCAAAGCAATGCCTATTGCTGGCAGTAAACTTTGTGGTGAGCCCCTGACTCTTCCTCACTGACACCCAGAGCTTTTCAACTGCACAATTTACTCTTTCAGCAAAGACAATTGTAAATGTGTTGAGGATCTTATGTAAAAGAGAAAGCAAGCAAAGTTCAATAAGTACCTTTAAAAAACGCTTTCTGATTATGCCAGTCATTCTACTGCAGCCAACCAAGCTGGGAAAGCTAAAGCAACATTTCTTGAAAAGTGTAGAGTGCAATAAGAAATGTTGTTATTATGGACTTGTTTGGCTTTGTTTTGTTCCTTTTTGGAAATGAGTTGAGGGAAAAACATCACCAGGGCTCCTCTGCCAGCACCTTGACATATAGAGCCCTAAGTTCTTTTGTAGGATTTTTTATTCCTATGCATGTGTGACTGCCATCCATGCTGGTCAGACTCTATCAGCAGAAGGAGTCAGCTGCTTTGTATTAACTATTGTTCTCCTGACTGCAGCATTTTATAATAGATTTTGAAGATCTGCACTGACTCATACAATGCATATCTAATCAAAAGTGAATTAAACTGCATACACTGACTTGATATTAATGACAGAATGGCATTACAACAGCAGAATAGTGACGCTCTTTACTACATAAAATTTAAAAAAAAAAAAGTCCAGTGTTTTCTTTGTTTTCTCGGTATATATTATTTTGTGTACTTAGACTGAACTTGATCAGTGTTTTTATTCAGAGTGACTTAATATTTAGCAGATGCATGGTTTTTTGATCTGGACCCTTAAAATTTTCTATTTCCTACACTTAAGTGGAATAGGAGTTCAAACATATGCATGGTTTGATGAATTATGCTAACAGTTCTTTGTATTTTTAGGGCATCTTCATCAATTTTCGCAAGCATTTTAAACCTATTATATAGCATTTATGTTTATAAAAGTGTTGTAAATACTTGTGTATCTGGTCATCCCTAATACAGCTGCCTTCTCTCTGCTATTATGATAATTCAGTTGAAAATGTGTCACAATTTTTTTCAGGGAGTTCTAGTTTAACTATAGATATGAGTAAGAAACTAGTATCTACAGAAATTACACCAGTGTAGTAAATAAAGAGCCCAGGTAGGCTTAACTGACTGATATGGATGCTGGTCAGCATAGATATCTGTATGAGGTACAAAACCTGCTCAAGAAGCCAATTAATTCTCCTTAACACAGTGCAGCAAGTTCATATACTAAGTTACTGAGCTTCAAGGCAGCTTCTGTCCACTTCAGTCACCGTGGCTTCAGACTGAGGTGTCAGGCAAACAGGAGTGTATTACATATTTAACAAGTGCTTTCTGTGTGTACAGACCCAGAATGGCCCCGTTTCAAAGAAATGTGTACTACAGCATTCCATTAGGCTTCAGCTCTTGACTCACGACAGAATTTTTCCCTTCCAAAGGCGCTAAAGCACATTTTGTTTGTACAAAAGGAGTAGCTCTTCAGTCCCTTATTGCAATCTCTGTGAGGGTTTGCACGTGTGTTCAGCTACTGCCCCCCTAGATGTACCATTCCCTAGTCCCAGCGCCTTTGGAGAGGCACATCTTCCTGTCTTTACTGAAGAAGTGATCCTTTTTGTTCTAGATGGCTCTTGCCAAACATAAATCAATAATCTTTTCAGTGTCTCCACTGGGAGTCCTGCGGTTGTAACTCCTATTCTTTTGATCTTTCAAAAGGTTCTCCTCATCTGTTAATATATAATGCTTGTGCAGCATTTTTAAAGTATTGCCTGACCATTAATCCTCATAGCAGCCCCAGGCAGTAGGTAACTTTATCACCATTATTTATATTTGGGAAGGCGTCCTGTTTTTGGCTGAGATAGAGCTAATTTTCTTCTTAGTAGCTAGAATACACTGTGTTTTGGATTTTGTATGGGATTTGGTATGAGAAGACTGTTGATAATATACAGATGTTTTTAGTTGTTGCTAAGAAATCAAGGACTTTTCAACTTCCCATGCTTTGCTAGTCTGCATCTGTATAAGAAGTTGGAAAAGAGCATAGCAAGAGCAGGAGACGCAAACTGGCTAATGGGATATTCCATATCATATAACATCATGTTCAGTATAGAAATGAGGGTTGACCAGAAAGCTCACTCCCTCTCTCTTCCAGGATTGGTGTTTTGGGATTTTGTCTCCTCTGGGAGGAGGAGAATCGCTAGCTGGGAGTGGGCTGGGTATGGGCTGCCAGGTGGTGAGCAATTGCACTGTGTATCCCTCATTTGACTATTCTATTATTACTATTATTATCATTATTATTTTTATTTTAGGTCACTTATTAAATTGTTTTTATCTCAAACTCTGAATCTCCTTACCTTTACCCCTCCAATTCTCTCCTCAGTTCCCCAGGGCAGGGGAGTGTGAATGGGCAGCTGCATGGTGTTTGGCTGCCAGCCAGGTTAAAACCGTAACAGAAGTTCTACTTTTGAACTCGTCATGGCATCATACTAGTCAAGGTTACAGCAAAATTTCCCAGATTCCCATTCCATCTTCCTCTCTTCCAGAAGCCCTGTCATCTGCTCTGCCTTACTGAAGGTTTCTGCTTAGGATATGCATGTTTGATGTAATCAAAACAGTGAAAGGTAGGAGGGCTGTAGATGGAAATACCGGAGCCTGTATTTCCTGTGGTTTTCTTGTGGCTTTTTTGTTCCTGGTTGTAGAAGAAGACCATTATCCCTTTCAACATAATGAAAAATGACTTGTAACTTAATACTCTGAAGAACCTGGAAAGCTCCCTTGAGTCAGCATTTGTGCTAAGTTAGCTGGTTTGTTTCTGGATT
Organism: Antrostomus carolinensis; assembly: GCF_000700745.2. Taxonomy (NCBI): domain Eukaryota; kingdom Metazoa; phylum Chordata; class Aves; order Caprimulgiformes; family Caprimulgidae; genus Antrostomus; species Antrostomus carolinensis. The sequence continues at coordinate 2,346 of NW_010298761.1, read as the reverse complement.
TTTATCTTCAGTATTCTTTTTTTTTTCTTTTGAAACTACTCAGAAAAGAAAGCTAGAAAGCCTGTCATGCTGTCAGAAAAAACAATTAAGAGGTACAAAATTAATCTAGGTTGTAATAAGAATTCAGTACTTTTATTACTGAGTTATATAGGCCTTTAAATTAGAAAGAAAACAACTAATATGTGCAACAGCCACTAAAGAAAGCAAATAATTCGTAGATATTAGTATTGCTTTATACTAATAAATCTAAAGCAAATCATTATCTGAAGGAAATAGCAATAGATTATTTAAACTAAATCTCCAGGAAGATGTCTTATTTGTTCCTTCAGTAGGTAAAAGTTTGTATTATTTATCTTCAGTTCAGCTACACTAGTGGAAGTAGTGGAATTGCTTCCATGAATTTACCAACCAAAGACTAAAAGAAATTACAAGACTCTTTAAAATCCCTGTTGTGTCTTACCATGATTCTCCTAAAACAAGCAGTAATTTTTGAGGTGGATATATGCAAATGTTATGAGTGGCATATCATCAGTCCTCTGACAAACTGTTTCTCAAGATCATGAAAAAAGAAGACAACCCCCTTTACTAACTTACTACTTTCTTTTTTACATGTGGGAAATTCCATTGGCTTCTCATGTCAAGCTGTCTCTGCACCCTCTAATTGTGCCAATGGTTGGTTATCCTGTTAGACCCAAACATGCATTCCTTAGGAGCTCCTAGATCCTCAAATCTGATAGGGGATCTGCATTCATTATAGCATGATTGGACCAAAATGTATATTTGACCATGCAGAAACAGCCTTTATTTTCCTATAATCTGGTCCCCAGATGCCACTACAATGAATTCACAATTCTGTACTCGTCAATAATAGCAATACAATTTTTTTTTTAATATGCTTTAATGTTACACTGCATATACAACTGAACAGGAACTACTTAGACCAATCTAGTGGAAAATATTTAATTTATATTGTCATTTCTAAATATTATCTGCATGTTACTCTATTAGAACACCAGGAACATTGTAACACCATTAGCTGAGAGACTTTAATGTAAATTAGGTTAAAATGTGTCTTATCTTTAAAGAAACAACAGTGTAATCTAAAGAAAAAAAAAATATCTTTGGTTTTTATGTTCTATGTTGTGATAGGCTTCAAAATAAACAACAGCACTTTCTCCTTGCTTGCAAAAAGCTTATTTAAAGAGATTATTCTGGATGCCATACACCTGGAGATGAAAAGCTTTTTCATTCCATATTGAGAGAGACATTAAATTGCTATTGTTTGTCTCCTGTGTTTTCATAAGTGGTACTTAATGATTATCATTATTTATTACTACATTTACACACATATGCATGCATATTTATTGCACCTTTTTAGACCTTATTAACTCTGTTTAAGCAAATAAAATATCAGAGAGTAATTTGGAAAAAAAAAAAGATAATATTCTTGCTGATTTCAAATATAATTCAGATTTTATAATGAAGAAGCTTTTGCACCTCTACCAAGGAATTTAAATTATAGTTTTACATGCCTATTGAATATTCTAGACTAACACTTAGAGCAGGTAAAATGTATGCTTTTTTTTGAGAAATTATCTGGGCTGTACAGTCATTTTTTAAATGCACAGTTTTAGAAACAACAGAATTTTAGAAATATAATAATCCCTAACTATGAAGTAAACATTCATGAAGTTCAGATATGCATCACAGAGCCGTCTGAAAGTTTTCCCTCCGAAGCATAGAAATCTGTACTGTATAAAAGTACCTCTTTTGCTTTATTCCTGCTTTCAAAATTCTGCCCTTAAGTCACAAATTCGTCTTCTGCCACTAAGCTGGAAATGGAAACATAGTTGCCTGGGATTGAATAAATTTCATTTGGATGCAGTTTTATTTCTCTAGCACATTTTTAAGCTAACTTTTATTTTTATAGACCAAGGGGGTGAGGAGGAGACTAAGACTAGAATTTCTCAAAACAGCATGTTTCCTTCAGGTGTGTGCTGGCTGTGGGAGCCTCGCATAAAGAGATCATTCACACACGCCCTGGTAAGCTGGAGTTCATTGAAGTGACACTGTGCTGCCCACAGCAGTCCTAGCCCACAGGCAAAACATTCTTCTGGCAAAATGCTATCAAATTCCTCTGACTCTGACTCTGTTCACTTAAAGAGCAATTCCTAAGTAAGTACCTTGGACTTTAAAAAGCAGAGGAGCTGTATGTTCCTGGCACTCCCAAGATACCCAGCCCTGAATAGGAGGATGTATTTCCCTCACAGTATGAAATCAATGGCAGGTTACTTTCATTCAGAATTTTTTGAATTTTGTTTATGTGTATATATATATATATATACA